>NW_027365590.1:0-103333 GCF_046119375.1 Phyllobates terribilis | reverse complement strand
ATGCTAGGATTAGCAGGAAAAAGCAAAAAATTTCAGAATTGCACCTTGCAATGTGGAGATATTACTGTTTGTGCATTTACAATATTCATTGATTTTTGCCATTGAAAAACATGTTTTTCATATACCAGAAATGTTTGAAGCTACTGACTGAATGAAAGGAGCTGGCATCTCACTCTCTTTGAATCTTCTTTATCATGCTAGGATTAACAGGAAAAAGCTAAAAATTTCAGAATTGCACCGTGCAATGTGGAGATATTACTGTTTGTGCATTTACAATATTCATTGATTTTTGCCATTGAAAAACATGTTTTTCATATACCAGAAATGTTTGAAGCTACTGACTGAATGAAAGGAGCTGGCATCTCACTCTCTTTGAATCTTCTTTATCATGCTAGGATTAGCAGGAAAAAGCAAAAAATTTCAGAATTGCACCTTGCAATGTGGAGATATTACTGTTTGTGCATTTACAATATTCATTGATTTTTGCCATTGAAAAACATGTTTTTCATATACCAGAAATGTTTGAAGCTACTGACTGAATGAAAGGAGCTGGCATCTCACTCTCTTTGAATCTTCTTTATCATGCTAGGATTAACAGGAAAAAGCTAAAAATTTCAGAATTGCACCGTGCAATGTGGAGATATTACTGTTTGTGCATTTACAATATTCATTGATTTTTGCCATTGAAAAACATGTTTTTCATATACCAGAAATGTTTGAAGCTACTGACTGAATGAAAGGAGCTGGCATCTCACTCTCTTTGAATCTTCTTTATCATGCTAGGATTAGCAGGAAAAAGCAAAAAATTTCAGAATTGCACCTTGCAATGTGGAGATATTACTGTTTGTGCATTTACAATATTCATTGATTTTTGCCATTGAAAAACATGTTTTTCATATACCAGAAATGTTTGAAGCTACTGACTGAATGAAAGGAGCTGGCATCTCACTCTCTTTGAATCTTCTTTATCATGCTAGGATTAGCAGGAAAAAGCTAAAAATTTCAGAATTGCACCTTGCAATGTGGAGATATTACTGTTTGTGCATTTACAATATTCATTGATTTTTGCCATTGAAAAACATGTTTTTCATATACCAGAAATGTTTGAAGCTACTGACTGAATGAAAGGAGCTGGCATCTCACTCTCTTTGAATCTTCTTTATCATGCTAGGATTAACAGGAAAAAGCAAAAAATTTCAGAATTGCACCTTGCAATGTGGAGATATTACTGTTTGTGCATTTACAATATTCATTGATTTTTGCCATTGAAAAACATGTTTTTCATATACCAGAAATGTTTGAAGCTACTGACTGAATGAAAGGAGCTGGCATCTCACTCTCTTTGAATCTTCTTTATCATGCTAGGATTAACAGGAAAAAGCTAAAAATTTCAGAATTGCACCGTGCAATGTGGAGATATTACTGTTTGTGCATTTACAATATTCATTGATTTTTGCCATTGAAAAACATGTTTTTCATATACCAGAAATGTTTGAAGCTACTGACTGAATGAAAGGAGCTGGCATCTCACTCTCTTTGAATCTTCTTTATCATGCTAGGATTAGCAGGAAAAAGCAAAAAATTTCAGAATTGCACCTTGCAATGTGGAGATATTACTGTTTGTGCATTTACAATATTCATTGATTTTTGCCATTGAAAAACATGTTTTTCATATACCAGAAATGTTTGAAGCTACTGACTGAATGAAAGGAGCTGGCATCTCACTCTCTTTGAATCTTCTTTATCATGCTAGGATTAACAGGAAAAAGCTAAAAATTTCAGAATTGCACCGTGCAATGTGGAGATATTACTGTTTGTGCATTTACAATATTCATTGATTTTTGCCATTGAAAAACATGTTTTTCATATACCAGAAATGTTTGAAGCTTCTGACTGAATGAAAGGAGCTGGCATCTCACTCTCTTTGAATCTTCTTTATCATGCTAGGATTAGCAGGAAAAAGCAAAAAATTTCAGAATTGCACCTTGCAATGTGGAGATATTACTGTTTGTGCATTTACAATATTCATTGATTTTTGCCATTGAAAAACATGTTTTTCATATACCAGAAATGTTTGAAGCTACTGACTGAATGAAAGGAGCTGGCATCTCACTCTCTTTGAATCTTCTTTATCATGCTAGGATTAACAGGAAAAAGCTAAAAATTTCAGAATTGCACCGTGCAATGTGGAGATATTACTGTTTGTGCATTTACAATATTCATTGATTTTTGCCATTGAAAAACATGTTTTTCATATACCAGAAATGTTTGAAGCTACTGACTGAATGAAAGGAGCTGGCATCTCACTCTCTTTGAATCTTCTTTATCATGCTAGGATTAGCAGGAAAAAGCAAAAAAATTCAGAATTGCACCTTGCAATGTGGAGATATTACTGTTTGTGCATTTACAATATTCATTGATTTTTGCCATTTAAAAACATGTTTTTCATATACCAGAAATGTTTGAAGCTACTGACTGAATGAAAGGAGCTGGCATCTCACTCTCTTTGAATCTTCTTTATCATGCTAGGATTAACAGGAAAAAGCAAAAAATTTCAGAATTGCACCTTGAAATGTGGAGATATTACTGTTTGTGCATTTACAATATTCATTGATTTTTGCCATTGAAAAACATGTTTTTCATATACCAGAAATGTTTGAAGCTACTGACTGAATGAAAGGAGCTGGCATCTCACTCTCTTTGAATCTTCTTTATCATGCTAGGATTAACAGGAAAAAGCTAAAAATTTCAGAATTGCACCGTGCAATGTGGAGATATTACTGTTTGTGCATTTACAATATTCATTGATTTTTGCCATTGAAAAACGTTTTTCATATACCAGAAATGTTTGAAGCTACTGACTGAATGAAAGGAGCTGGCATCTCACTCTCTTTGAATCTTCTTTATCATGCTAGGATTAGCAGGAAAAAGCAAAAAATTTCAGAATTGCACCTTGCAATGTGGAGATATTACTGTTTGTGCATTTACAATATTCATTGATTTTTGCCATTGAAAAACATGTTTTTCATATACCAGAAATGTTTGAAGCTACTGACTGAATGAAAGGAGCTGGCATCTCACTCTCTTTGAATCTTCTTTATCATGCTAGGATTAACAGGAAAAAGCAAAAAATTTCAGAATTGCACCTTGCAATGTGGAGATATTACTGTTTGTGCATTTACAATATTCATTGATTTTTGCCATTGAAAAACATGTTTTTCATATACCAGAAATGTTTGAAGCTACTGACTGAATGAAAGGAGCTGGCATCTCACTCTCTTTGAATCTTCTTTATCATGCTAGGATTGACAGGAAAAAGCAAAAAATTTCAGAATTGCACCGTGCAATGTGGAGATATTACTGTTTGTGCATTTACAATATTCATTGATTTTTGCCATTGAAAAACATGTTTTTCATATACCAGAAATGTTTGAAGCTACTGACTGAATGAAAGGAGCTGGCAACTCACTCTCTTTGAATCTTCTTTATCATGCTAGGATTAGCAGGAAAAAGCAAAAAATTTCAGAATTGCACCTTGCAATGTGGAGATATTACTGTTTGTGCATTTACAATATTCATTGATTTTTGCCATTGAAAAACATGTTTTTCATATACCAGAAATGTTTGAAGCTACTGACTGAATGAAAGGAGCTGGCATCTCACTCTCTTTGAATCTTCTTTATCATGCGAGGATTAACAGGAAAAAGCTAAAAATTTCAGAATTGCACCGTGCAATGTGGAGATATTACTGTTTGTGCATTTACAATATTCATTGATTTTTGCCATTGAAAAACATGTTTTTCATATACCAGAAATGTTTGAAGCTACTGACTGAATGAAAGGAGCTGGCATCTCACTCTCTTTGAATCTTCTTTATCATGCTAGGATTAGCAGGAAAAAGCAAAAAATTTCAGAATTGCACCTTGCAATGTGGAGATATTACTGTTTGTGCATTTACAATATTCATTGATTTTTGCCATTGAAAAACATGTTTTTCATATACCAGAAATGTTTGAAGCTACTGACTGAATGAAAGGAGCTGGCATCTCACTCTCTTTGAATCTTCTTTATCATGCTAGGATTAGCAGGAAAAAGCAAAAAATTTCAGAATTGCACCTTGCAATGTGGAGATATTACTGTTTGTGCATTTACAATATTCATTGATTTTTGCCATTGAAAAACATGTTTTTCATATACCAGAAATGTTTGAAGCTACTGACTGAATGAAAGGAGCTGGCATCTCACTCTCTTTGAATCTTCTTTATCATGCTAGGATTAACAGGAAAAAGCTAAAAATTTCAGAATTGCACCGTGCAATGTGGAGATATTACTGTTTGTGCATTTACAATATTCATTGATTTTTGCCATTGAAAAACATGTTTTTCATATACCAGAAATGTTTGAAGCTACTGACTGAATGAAAGGAGCTGGCATCTCACTCTCTTTGAATCTTCTTTATCATGCTAGGATTAGCAGGAAAAAGCAAAAAATTTCAGAATTGCACCTTGCAATGTGGAGATATTACTGTTTGTGCATTTACAATATTCATTGATTTTTGCCATTGAAAAACATGTTTTTCATATACCAGAAATGTTTGAAGCTACTGACTGAATGAAAGGAGCTGGCATCTCACTCTCTTTGAATCTTCTTTATCATGCTAGGATTAACAGGAAAAAGCTAAAAATTTCAGAATTGCACCGTGCAATGTGGAGATATTACTGTTTGTGCATTTACAATATTCATTGATTTTTGCCATTGAAAAACATGTTTTTCATATACCAGAAATGTTTGAAGCTACTGACAATGAAAGGAGCTGGCATCTCACTCTCTTTGAATCTTCTTTATCATGCTAGGATTAGCAGGAAAAAGCAAAAAATTTCAGAATTGCACCTTGCAATGTGGAGATATTACTGTTTGTGCATTTACAATATTCATTGATTTTTGCCATTGAAAAACATGTTTTTCATATACCAGAAATGTTTGAAGCTACTGACTGAATGAAAGGAGCTGGCATCTCACTCTCTTTGAATCTTCTTTATCATGCTAGGATTAACAGGAAAAAGCAAAAAATTTCAGAATTGCACCTTGCAATGTGGAGATATTACTGTTTGTGCATTTACAATATTCATTGATTTTTGCCATTGAAAAACATGTTTTTCATATACCAGAAATGTTTGAAGCTACTGACTGAATGAAAGGAGCTGGCATCTCACTCTCTTTGAATCTTCTTTATCATGCTAGGATTAACAGGAAAAAGCTAAAAATTTCAGAATTGCACCGTGCAATGTGGAGATATTACTGTTTGTGCATTTACAATATTCATAGATTTTTGCCATTGAAAAACATGTTTTTCATATACCAGAAATGTTTGAAGCTACTGACTGAATGAAAGGAGCTGGCATCTCACTCTCTTTGAATCTTCTTTATCATGCTAGGATTAGCAGGAAAAAGCAAAAAATTTCAGAATTGCACCTTGCAATGTGGAGATATTACTGTTTGTGCATTTACAATATTCATTGATTTTTGCCATTGAAAAACATGTTTTTCATATACCAGAAATGTTTGAAGCTACTGACTGAATGAAAGGAGCTGGCATCTCACTCTCTTTGAATCTTCTTTATCATGCTAGGATTAGCAGGAAAAAGCAAAAAATTTCAGAATTGCACCTTGCAATGTGGAGATATTACTGTTTGTGCATTTACAATATTCATTGATTTTTGCCATTGAAAAACATGTTTTTCATATACCAGAAATGTTTGAAGCTACTGACTGAATGAAAGGAGCTGGCATCTCACTCTCTTTGAATCTTCTTTATCATGCTAGGATTAACAGGAAAAAGCAAAAAATTTCAGAATTGCACCTTGCAATGTGGAGATATTACTGTTTGTGCATTTACAATATTCATTGATTTTTGCCATTGAAAAACATGTTTTTCATATACCAGAAATGTTTGAAGCTACTGACTGAATGAAAGGAGCTGGCATCTCACTCTCTTTGAATCTTCTTTATCATGCTAGGATTAACAGGAAAAAGCTAAAAATTTCAGAATTGCACCGTGCAATGTGGAGATATTACTGTTTGTGCATTTACAATATTCATTGATTTTTGCCATTGAAAAACATGTTTTTCATATACCAGAAATGTTTGAAGCTACTGACTGAATGAAAGGAGCTGGCATCTCACTCTCTTTGAATCTTCTTTATCATGCTAGGATTAGCAGGAAAAAGCAAAAAATTTCAGAATTGCACCTTGCAATGTGGAGATATTACTGTTTGTGCATTTACAATATTCATTGATTTTTGCCATTGAAAAACATGTTTTTCATATACCAGAAATGTTTGAAGCTACTGACTGAATGAAAGGAGCTGGCATCTCACTCTCTTTGAATCTTCTTTATCATGCTAGGATTAACAGGAAAAAGCTAAAAATTTCAGAATTGCACCGTGCAATGTGGAGATATTACTGTTTGTGCATTTACAATATTCATTGATTTTTGCCATTGAAAAACATGTTTTTCATATACCAGAAATGTTTGAAGCTTCTGACTGAATGAAAGGAGCTGGCATCTCACTCTCTTTGAATCTTCTTTATCATGCTAGGATTAGCAGGAAAAAGCAAAAAATTTCAGAATTGCACCTTGCAATGTGGAGATATTACTGTTTGTGCATTTACAATATTCATTGATTTTTGCCATTGAAAAACATGTTTTTCATATACCAGAAATGTTTGAAGCTACTGACTGAATGAAAGGAGCTGGCATCTCACTCTCTTTGAATCTTCTTTATCATGCTAGGATTAACAGGAAAAAGCTAAAAATTTCAGAATTGCACCGTGCAATGTGGAGATATTACTGTTTGTGCATTTACAATATTCATTGATTTTTGCCATTGAAAAACATGTTTTTCATATACCAGAAATGTTTGAAGCTACTGACTGAATGAAAGGAGCTGGCATCTCACTCTCTTTGAATCTTCTTTATCATGCTAGGATTAACAGGAAAAAGCTAAAAATTTCAGAATTGCACCGTGCAATGTGGAGATATTACTGTTTGTGCATTTACAATATTCATTGATTTTTGCCATTGAAAAACATGTTTTTCATATACCAGAAATGTTTGAAGCTACTGACTGAATGAAAGGAGCTGGCATCTCACTCTCTTTGAATCTTCTTTATCATGCTAGGATTAGCAGGAAAAAGCAAAAAATTTCAGAATTGCACCTTGCAATGTGGAGATATTACTGTTTGTGCATTTACAATATTCATTGATTTTTGCCATTGAAAAACATGTTTTTCATATACCAGAAATGTTTGAAGCTACTGACTGAATGAAAGGAGCTGGCATCTCACTCTCTTTGAATCTTCTTTATCATGCTAGGATTAGCAGGAAAAAGCAAAAAATTTCAGAATTGCACCTTGCAATGTGGAGATATTACTGTTTGTGCATTTACAATATTCATTGATTTTTGCCATTGAAAAACATGTTTTTCATATACCAGAAATGTTTGAAGCTACTGACTGAATGAAAGGAGCTGGCATCTCACTCTCTTTGAATCTTCTTTATCATGCTAGGATTAACAGGAAAAAGCAAAAAATTTCAGAATTGCACCTTGCAATGTGGAGATATTACTGTTTGTGCATTTACAATATTCATTGATTTTTGCCATTGAAAAACATGTTTTTCATATACCAGAAATGTTTGAAGCTACTGACTGAATGAAAGGAGCTGGCATCTCACTCTCTTTGAATCTTCTTTATCATGCTAGGATTAACAGGAAAAAGCTAAAAATTTCAGAATTGCACCGTGCAATGTGGAGATATTACTGTTTGTGCATTTACAATATTCATTGATTTTTGCCATTGAAAAACATGTTTTTCATATACCAGAAATGTTTGAAGCTACTGACTGAATGAAAGGAGCTGGCATCTCACTCTCTTTGAATCTTCTTTATCATGCTAGGATTAGCAGGAAAAAGCAAAAAATTTCAGAATTGCACCTTGCAATGTGGAGATATTACTGTTTGTGCATTTACAATATTCATTGATTTTTGCCATTGAAAAACATGTTTTTCATATACCAGAAATGTTTGAAGCTACTGACTGAATGAAAGGAGCTGGCATCTCACTCTCTTTGAATCTTCTTTATCATGCTAGGATTAACAGGAAAAAGCTAAAAATTTCAGAATTGCACCGTGCAATGTGGAGATATTACTGTTTGTGCATTTACAATATTCATTGATTTTTGCCATTGAAAAACATGTTTTTCATATACCAGAAATGTTTGAAGCTTCTGACTGAATGAAAGGAGCTGGCATCTCACTCTCTTTGAATCTTCTTTATCATGCTAGGATTAGCAGGAAAAAGCAAAAAATTTCAGAATTGCACCTTGCAATGTGGAGATATTACTGTTTGTGCATTTACAATATTCATTGATTTTTGCCATTGAAAAACATGTTTTTCATATACCAGAAATGTTTGAAGCTACTGACTGAATGAAAGGAGCTGGCATCTCACTCTCTTTGAATCTTCTTTATCATGCTAGGATTAACAGGAAAAAGCTAAAAATTTCAGAATTGCACCGTGCAATGTGGAGATATTACTGTTTGTGCATTTACAATATTCATTGATTTTTGCCATTGAAAAACATGTTTTTCATATACCAGAAATGTTTGAAGCTACTGACTGAATGAAAGGAGCTGGCATCTCACTCTCTTTGAATCTTCTTTATCATGCTAGGATTAACAGGAAAAAGCAAAAAATTTCAGAATTGCACCTTGCAATGTGGAGATATTACTGTTTGTGCATTTACAATATTCATTGATTTTTGCCATTGAAAAACATGTTTTTCATATACCAGAAATGTTTGAAGCTACTGACTGAATGAAAGGAGCTGGCATCTCACTCTCTTTGAATCTTCTTTATCATGCTAGGATTAACAGGAAAAAGCTAAAAATTTCAGAATTGCACCGTGCAATGTGGAGATATTACTGTTTGTGCATTTACAATATTCATTGATTTTTGCCATTGAAAAACGTTTTTCATATACCAGAAATGTTTGAAGCTACTGACTGAATGAAAGGAGCTGGCATCTCACTCTCTTTGAATCTTCTTTATCATGCTAGGATTAGCAGGAAAAAGCAAAAAATTTCAGAATTGCACCTTGCAATGTGGAGATATTACTGTTTGTGCATTTACAATATTCATTGATTTTTGCCATTGAAAAACATGTTTTTCATATACCAGAAATGTTTGAAGCTACTGACTGAATGAAAGGAGCTGGCATCTCACTCTCTTTGAATCTTCTTTATCATGCTAGGATTAACAGGAAAAAGCAAAAAATTTCAGAATTGCACCTTGCAATGTGGAGATATTACTGTTTGTGCATTTACAATATTCATTGATTTTTGCCATTGAAAAACATGTTTTTCATATACCAGAAATGTTTGAAGCTACTGACTGAATGAAAGGAGCTGGCATCTCACTCTCTTTGAATCTTCTTTATCATGCTAGGATTAGGAAACAGCAAAAAATTTCAGAATTGCACCGTGCAATGTGGAGATATTACTGTTTGTGCATTTACAATATTCATTGATTTTTGCCATTGAAAAACATGTTTTTCATATACCAGAAATGTTTGAAGCTACTGACTGAATGAAAGGAGCTGGCATCTCACTCTCTTTGAATCTTCTTTATCATGCTAGGATTAGCAGGAAAAAGCAAAAAATTTCAGAATTGCACCTTGCAATGTGGAGATATTACTGTTTGTGCATTTACAATATTCATTGATTTTTGCCATTGAAAAACATGTTTTTCATATACCAGAAATGTTTGAAGCTACTGACTGAATGAAAGGAGCTGGCATCTCACTCTCTTTGAATCTTCTTTATCATGCTAGGATTAACAGGAAAAAGCTAAAAATTTCAGAATTGCACCGTGCAATGTGGAGATATTACTGTTTGTGCATTTACAATATTCATTGATTTTTGCCATTGAAAAACATGTTTTTCATATACCAGAAATGTTTGAAGCTACTGACTGAATGAAAGGAGCTGGCATCTCACTCTCTTTGAATCTTCTTTATCATGCTAGGATTAGCAGGAAAAAGCAAAAAATTTCAGAATTGCACCTTGCAATGTGGAGATATTACTGTTTGTGCATTTAAAATATTCATTGATTTTTGCCATTGAAAAACATGTTTTTCATATACCAGAAATGTTTGAAGCTACTGACTGAATGAAAGGAGCTGGCATCTCACTCTCTTTGAATCTTCTTTATCATGCTAGGATTAGCAGGAAAAAGCAAAAAATTTCAGAATTGCACCTTGCAATGTGGAGATATTACTGTTTGTGCATTTACAATATTCATTGATTTTTGCCATTGAAAAACATGTTTTTCATATACCAGAAATGTTTGAAGCTACTGACTGAATGAAAGGAGCTGGCATCTCACTCTCTTTGAATCTTCTTTATCATGCTAGGATTAACAGGAAAAAGCTAAAAATTTCAGAATTGCACCGTGCAATGTGGAGATATTACTGTTTGTGCATTTACAATATTCATTGATTTTTGCCATTGAAAAACATGTTTTTCATATACCAGAAATGTTTGAAGCTACTGACTGAATGAAAGGAGCTGGCATCTCACTCTCTTTGAATCTTCTTTATCATGCTAGGATTAGCAGGAAAAAGCAAAAAATTTCAGAATTGCACCTTGCAATGTGGAGATATTACTGTTTGTGCATTTACAATATTCATTGATTTTTGCCATTGAAAAACATGTTTTTCATATACCAGAAATGTTTGAAGCTACTGACTGAATGAAAGGAGCTGGCATCTCACTCTCTTTGAATCTTCTTTATCATGCTAGGATTAGCAGGAAAAAGCAAAAAATTTCAGAATTGCACCTTGCAATGTGGAGATATTACTGTTTGTGCATTTACAATATTCATTGATTTTTGCCATTGAAAAACATGTTTTTCATATACCAGAAATGTTTGAAGCTACTGACTGAATGAAAGGAGCTGGCATCTCACTCTCTTTGAATCTTCTTTATCATGCTAGGATTAACAGGAAAAAGCTAAAAATTTCAGAATTGCACCGTGCAATGTGGAGATATTACTGTTTGTGCATTTACAATATTCATTGATTTTTGCCATTGAAAAACATGTTTTTCATATACCAGAAATGTTTGAAGCTACTGACTGAATGAAAGGAGCTGGCATCTCACTCTCTTTGAATCTTCTTTATCATGCTAGGATTAACAGGAAAAAGCTAAAAATTTCAGAATTGCACCGTGCAATGTGGAGATATTACTGTTTGTGCATTTACAATATTCATTGATTTTTGCCATTGAAAAACATGTTTTTCATATACCAGAAATGTTTGAAGCTACTGACTGAATGAAAGGAGCTGGCATCTCACTCTCTTTGAATCTTCTTTATCATGCTAGGATTAGCAGGAAAAAGCAAAAAATTTCAGAATTGCACCTTGCAATGTGGAGATATTACTGTTTGTGCATTTACAATATTCATTGATTTTTGCCATTGAAAAACATGTTTTTCATATACCAGAAATGTTTGAAGCTACTGACTGAATGAAAGGAGCTGGCATCTCACTCTCTTTGAATCTTCTTTATCATGCTAGGATTAGCAGGAAAAAGCAAAAAATTTCAGAATTGCACCTTGCAATGTGGAGATATTACTGTTTGTGCATTTACAATATTCATTGATTTTTGCCATTGAAAAACATGTTTTTCATATACCAGAAATGTTTGAAGCTACTGACTGAATGAAAGGAGCTGGCATCTCACTCTCTTTGAATCTTCTTTATCATGCTAGGATTAACAGGAAAAAGCTAAAAATTTCAGAATTGCACCGTGCAATGTGGAGATATTACTGTTTGTGCATTTACAATATTCATTGATTTTTGCCATTGAAAAACATGTTTTTCATATACCAGAAATGTTTGAAGCTACTGACTGAATGAAAGGAGCTGGCATCTCACTCTCTTTGAATCTTCTTTATCATGCTAGGATTAGCAGGAAAAAGCAAAAAATTTCAGAATTGCACCTTGCAATGTGGAGATATTACTGTTTGTGCATTTACAATATTCATTGATTTTTGCCATTGAAAAACATGTTTTTCATATACCAGAAATGTTTGAAGCTACTGACTGAATGAAAGGAGCTGGCATCTCACTCTCTTTGAATCTTCTTTATCATGCTAGGATTAACAGGAAAAAGCTAAAAATTTCAGAATTGCACCGTGCAATGTGGAGATATTACTGTTTGTGCATTTACAATATTCATTGATTTTTGCCATTGAAAAACATGTTTTTCATATACCAGAAATGTTTGAAGCTACTGACTGAATGAAAGGAGCTGGCATCTCACTCTCTTTGAATCTTCTTTATCATGCTAGGATTAGCAGGAAAAAGCAAAAAATTTCAGAATTGCACCTTGCAATGTGGAGATATTACTGTTTGTGCATTTACAATATTCATTGATTTTTGCCATTGAAAAACATGTTTTTCATATACCAGAAATGTTTGAAGCTACTGACTGAATGAAAGGAGCTGGCATCTCACTCTCTTTGAATCTTCTTTATCATGCTAGGATTAGCAGGAAAAAGCAAAAAATTTCAGAATTGCACCTTGCAATGTGGAGATATTACTGTTTGTGCATTTACAATATTCATTGATTTTTGCCATTGAAAAACATGTTTTTCATATACCAGAAATGTTTGAAGCTACTGACTGAATGAAAGGAGCTGGCATCTCACTCTCTTTGAATCTTCTTTATCATGCTAGGATTAACAGGAAAAAGCAAAAAATTTCAGAATTGCACCTTGCAATGTGGAGATATTACTGTTTGTGCATTTACAATATTCATTGATTTTTGCCATTGAAAAACATGTTTTTCATATACCAGAAATGTTTGAAGCTACTGACTGAATGAAAGGAGCTGGCATCTCACTCTCTTTGAATCTTCTTTATCATGCTAGGATTAACAGGAAAAAGCTAAAAATTTCAGAATTGCACCGTGCAATGTGGAGATATTACTGTTTGTGCATTTACAATATTCATTGATTTTTGCCATTGAAAAACATGTTTTTCATATACCAGAAATGTTTGAAGCTACTGACTGAATGAAAGGAGCTGGCATCTCACTCTCTTTGAATCTTCTTTATCATGCTAGGATTAGCAGGAAAAAGCAAAAAATTTCAGAATTGCACCTTGCAATGTGGAGATATTACTGTTTGTGCATTTACAATATTCATTGATTTTTGCCATTGAAAAACATGTTTTTCATATACCAGAAATGTTTGAAGCTACTGACTGAATGAAAGGAGCTGGCATCTCACTCTCTTTGAATCTTCTTTATCATGCTAGGATTAACAGGAAAAAGCTAAAAATTTCAGAATTGCACCGTGCAATGTGGAGATATTACTGTTTGTGCATTTACAATATTCATTGATTTTTGCCATTGAAAAACATGTTTTTCATATACCAGAAATGTTTGAAGCTTCTGACTGAATGAAAGGAGCTGGCATCTCACTCTCTTTGAATCTTCTTTATCATGCTAGGATTAGCAGGAAAAAGCAAAAAATTTCAGAATTGCACCTTGCAATGTGGAGATATTACTGTTTGTGCATTTACAATATTCATTGATTTTTGCCATTGAAAAACATGTTTTTCATATACCAGAAATGTTTGAAGCTACTGACTGAATGAAAGGAGCTGGCATCTCACTCTCTTTGAATCTTCTTTATCATGCTAGGATTAACAGGAAAAAGCTAAAAATTTCAGAATTGCACCGTGCAATGTGGAGATATTACTGTTTGTGCATTTACAATATTCATTGATTTTTGCCATTGAAAAACATGTTTTTCATATACCAGAAATGTTTGAAGCTACTGACTGAATGAAAGGAGCTGGCATCTCACTCTCTTTGAATCTTCTTTATCATGCTAGGATTAGCAGGAAAAAGCAAAAAAATTCAGAATTGCACCTTGCAATGTGGAGATATTACTGTTTGTGCATTTACAATATTCATTGATTTTTGCCATTGAAAAACATGTTTTTCATATACCAGAAATGTTTGAAGCTACTGACTGAATGAAAGGAGCTGGCATCTCACTCTCTTTGAATCTTCTTTATCATGCTAGGATTAACAGGAAAAAGCAAAAAATTTCAGAATTGCACCTTGCAATGTGGAGATATTACTGTTTGTGCATTTACAATATTCATTGATTTTTGCCATTGAAAAACATGTTTTTCATATACCAGAAATGTTTGAAGCTACTGACTGAATGAAAGGAGCTGGCATCTCACTCTCTTTGAATCTTCTTTATCATGCTAGGATTAACAGGAAAAAGCTAAAAATTTCAGAATTGCACCGTGCAATGTGGAGATATTACTGTTTGTGCATTTACAATATTCATTGATTTTTGCCATTGAAAAACGTTTTTCATATACCAGAAATGTTTGAAGCTACTGACTGAATGAAAGGAGCTGGCATCTCACTCTCTTTGAATCTTCTTTATCATGCTAGGATTAGCAGGAAAAAGCAAAAAATTTCAGAATTGCACCTTGCAATGTGGAGATATTACTGTTTGTGCATTTACAATATTCATTGATTTTTGCCATTGAAAAACATGTTTTTCATTTACCAGAAATGTTTGAAGCTACTGACTGAATGAAAGGAGCTGGCATCTCACTCTCTTTGAATCTTCTTTATCATGCTAGGATTAACAGGAAAAAGCTAAAAATTTCAGAATTGCACCGTGCAATGTGGAGATATTACTGTTTGTGCATTTACAATATTCATTGATTTTTGCCATTGAAAAACATGTTTTTCATATACCAGAAATGTTTGAAGCTACTGACTGAATGAAAGGAGCTGGCATCTCACTCTCTTTGAATCTTCTTTATCATGCTAGGATTAGCAGGAAAAAGCAAAAAATTTCAGAATTGCACCTTGCAATGTGGAGATATTACTGTTTGTGCATTTACAATATTCATTGATTTTTGCCATTGAAAAACATGTTTTTCATATACCAGAAATGTTTGAAGCTACTGACTGAATGAAAGGAGCTGGCATCTCACTCTCTTTGAATCTTCTTTATCATGCTAGGATTAGCAGGAAAAAGCAAAAAATTTCAGAATTGCACCTTGCAATGTGGAGATATTACTGTTTGTGCATTTACAATATTCATTGATTTTTGCCATTGAAAAACATGTTTTTCATATACCAGAAATGTTTGAAGCTACTGACTGAATGAAAGGAGCTGGCATCTCACTCTCTTTGAATCTTCTTTATCATGCTAGGATTAACAGGAAAAAGCTAAAAATTTCAGAATTGCACCGTGCAATGTGGAGATATTACTGTTTGTGCATTTACAATATTCATTGATTTTTGCCATTGAAAAACATGTTTTTCATATACCAGAAATGTTTGAAGCTACTGACTGAATGAAAGGAGCTGGCATCTCACTCTCTTTGAATCTTCTTTATCATGCTAGGATTAGCAGGAAAAAGCAAAAAATTTCAGAATTGCACCTTGCAATGTGGAGATATTACTGTTTGTGCATTTACAATATTCATTGATTTTTGCCATTGAAAAACATGTTTTTCATATACCAGAAATGTTTGAAGCTACTGACTGAATGAAAGGAGCTGGCATCTCACTCTCTTTGAATCTTCTTTATCATGCTAGGATTAGCAGGAAAAAGCAAAAAATTTCAGAATTGCACCTTGCAATGTGGAGATATTACTGTTTGTGCATTTACAATATTCATTGATTTTTGCCATTGAAAAACATGTTTTTCATATACCAGAAATGTTTGAAGCTACTGACTGAATGAAAGGAGCTGGCATCTCACTCTCTTTGAATCTTCTTTATCATGCTAGGATTAACAGGAAAAAGCTAAAAATTTCAGAATTGCACCGTGCAATGTGGAGATATTACTGTTTGTGCATTTACAATATTCATTGATTTTTGCCATTGAAAAACATGTTTTTCATATACCAGAAATGTTTGAAGCTACTGACTGAATGAAAGGAGCTGGCATCTCACTCTCTTTGAATCTTCTTTATCATGCTAGGATTAGCAGGAAAAAGCAAAAAATTTCAGAATTGCACCTTGCAATGTGGAGATATTACTGTTTGTGCATTTACAATATTCATTGATTTTTGCCATTGAAAAACATGTTTTTCATATACCAGAAATGTTTGAAGCTACTGACTGAATGAAAGGAGCTGGCATCTCACTCTCTTTGAATCTTCTTTATCATGCTAGGATTAACAGGAAAAAGCTAAAAATTTCAGAATTGCACCGTGCAATGTGGAGATATTACTGTTTGTGCATTTACAATATTCATTGATTTTTGCCATTGAAAAACATGTTTTTCATATACCAGAAATGTTTGAAGCTTCTGACTGAATGAAAGGAGCTGGCATCTCACTCTCTTTGAATCTTCTTTATCATGCTAGGATTAGCAGGAAAAAGCAAAAAATTTCAGAATTGCACCTTGCAATGTGGAGATATTACTGTTTGTGCATTTACAATATTCATTGATTTTTGCCATTGAAAAACATGTTTTTCATATACCAGAAATGTTTGAAGCTACTGACTGAATGAAAGGAGCTGGCATCTCACTCTCTTTGAATCTTCTTTATCATGCTAGGATTAACAGGAAAAAGCTAAAAATTTCAGAATTGCACCGTGCAATGTGGAGATATTACTGTTTGTGCATTTACAATATTCATTGATTTTTGCCATTGAAAAACATGTTTTTCATATACCAGAAATGTTTGAAGCTACTGACTGAATGAAAGGAGCTGGCATCTCACTCTCTTTGAATCTTCTTTATCATGCTAGGATTAGCAGGAAAAAGCAAAAAAATTCAGAATTGCACCTTGCAATGTGGAGATATTACTGTTTGTGCATTTACAATATTCATTGATTTTTGCCATTGAAAAACATGTTTTTCATATACCAGAAATGTTTGAAGCTACTGACTGAATGAAAGGAGCTGGCATCTCACTCTCTTTGAATCTTCTTTATCATGCTAGGATTAACAGGAAAAAGCAAAAAATTTCAGAATTGCACCTTGCAATGTGGAGATATTACTGTTTGTGCATTTACAATATTCATTGATTTTTGCCATTGAAAAACATGTTTTTCATATACCAGAAATGTTTGAAGCTACTGACTGAATGAAAGGAGCTGGCATCTCACTCTCTTTGAATCTTCTTTATCATGCTAGGATTAACAGGAAAAAGCTAAAAATTTCAGAATTGCACCGTGCAATGTGGAGATATTACTGTTTGTGCATTTACAATATTCATTGATTTTTGCCATTGAAAAACGTTTTTCATATACCAGAAATGTTTGAAGCTACTGACTGAATGAAAGGAGCTGGCATCTCACTCTCTTTGAATCTTCTTTATCATGCTAGGATTAGCAGGAAAAAGCAAAAAATTTCAGAATTGCACCTTGCAATGTGGAGATATTACTGTTTGTGCATTTACAATATTCATTGATTTTTGCCATTGAAAAACATGTTTTTCATTTACCAGAAATGTTTGAAGCTACTGACTGAATGAAAGGAGCTGGCATCTCACTCTCTTTGAATCTTCTTTATCATGCTAGGATTAACAGGAAAAAGCTAAAAATTTCAGAATTGCACCGTGCAATGTGGAGATATTACTGTTTGTGCATTTACAATATTCATTGATTTTTGCCATTGAAAAACATGTTTTTCATATACCAGAAATGTTTGAAGCTACTGACTGAATGAAAGGAGCTGGCATCTCACTCTCTTTGAATCTTCTTTATCATGCTAGGATTAGCAGGAAAAAGCAAAAAATTTCAGAATTGCACCTTGCAATGTGGAGATATTACTGTTTGTGCATTTACAATATTCATTGATTTTTGCCATTGAAAAACATGTTTTTCATATACCAGAAATGTTTGAAGCTACTGACTGAATGAAAGGAGCTGGCATCTCACTCTCTTTGAATCTTCTTTATCATGCTAGGATTAGCAGGAAAAAGCAAAAAATTTCAGAATTGCACCTTGCAATGTGGAGATATTACTGTTTGTGCATTTACAATATTCATTGATTTTTGCCATTGAAAAACATGTTTTTCATATACCAGAAATGTTTGAAGCTACTGACTGAATGAAAGGAGCTGGCATCTCACTCTCTTTGAATCTTCTTTATCATGCTAGGATTAACAGGAAAAAGCTAAAAATTTCAGAATTGCACCGTGCAATGTGGAGATATTACTGTTTGTGCATTTACAATATTCATTGATTTTTGCCATTGAAAAACATGTTTTTCATATACCAGAAATGTTTGAAGCTACTGACTGAATGAAAGGAGCTGGCATCTCACTCTCTTTGAATCTTCTTTATCATGCTAGGATTAGCAGGAAAAAGCAAAAAATTTCAGAATTGCACCTTGCAATGTGGAGATATTACTGTTTGTGCATTTACAATATTCATTGATTTTTGCCATTGAAAAACATGTTTTTCATATACCAGAAATGTTTGAAGCTACTGACTGAATGAAAGGAGCTGGCATCTCACTCTCTTTGAATCTTCTTTATCATGCTAGGATTAGCAGGAAAAAGCAAAAAATTTCAGAATTGCACCTTGCAATGTGGAGATATTACTGTTTGTGCATTTACAATATTCATTGATTTTTGCCATTGAAAAACATGTTTTTCATATACCAGAAATGTTTGAAGCTACTGACTGAATGAAAGGAGCTGGCATCTCACTCTCTTTGAATCTTCTTTATCATGCTAGGATTAACAGGAAAAAGCTAAAAATTTCAGAATTGCACCGTGCAATGTGGAGATATTACTGTTTGTGCATTTACAATATTCATTGATTTTTGCCATTGAAAAACATGTTTTTCATATACCAGAAATGTTTGAAGCTACTGACTGAATGAAAGGAGCTGGCATCTCACTCTCTTTGAATCTTCTTTATCATGCTAGGATTAGCAGGAAAAAGCAAAAAATTTCAGAATTGCACCTTGCAATGTGGAGATATTACTGTTTGTGCATTTACAATATTCATTGATTTTTGCCATTGAAAAACATGTTTTTCATATACCAGAAATGTTTGAAGCTACTGACTGAATGAAAGGAGCTGGCATCTCACTCTCTTTGAATCTTCTTTATCATGCTAGGATTAGCAGGAAAAAGCAAAAAATTTCAGAATTGCACCTTGCAATGTGGAGATATTACTGTTTGTGCATTTACAATATTCATTGATTTTTGCCATTGAAAAACATGTTTTTCATATACCAGAAATGTTTGAAGCTACTGACTGAATGAAAGGAGCTGGCATCTCACTCTCTTTGAATCTTCTTTATCATGCTAGGATTAACAGGAAAAAGCAAAAAATTTCAGAATTGCACCTTGCAATGTGGAGATATTACTGTTTGTGCATTTACAATATTCATTGATTTTTGCCATTGAAAAACATGTTTTTCATATACCAGAAATGTTTGAAGCTACTGACTGAATGAAAGGAGCTGGCATCTCACTCTCTTTGAATCTTCTTTATCATGCTAGGATTAACAGGAAAAAGCTAAAAATTTCAGAATTGCACCGTGCAATGTGGAGATATTACTGTTTGTGCATTTACAATATTCATTGATTTTTGCCATTGAAAAACATGTTTTTCATATACCAGAAATGTTTGAAGCTACTGACTGAATGAAAGGAGCTGGCATCTCACTCTCTTTGAATCTTCTTTATCATGCTAGGATTAGCAGGAAAAAGCAAAAAATTTCAGAATTGCACCTTGCAATGTGGAGATATTACTGTTTGTGCATTTACAATATTCATTGATTTTTGCCATTGAAAAACATGTTTTTCATATACCAGAAATGTTTGAAGCTACTGACTGAATGAAAGGAGCTGGCATCTCACTCTCTTTGAATCTTCTTTATCATGCTAGGATTAACAGGAAAAAGCTAAAAATTTCAGAATTGCACCGTGCAATGTGGAGATATTACTGTTTGTGCATTTACAATATTCATTGATTTTTGCCATTGAAAAACATGTTTTTCATATACCAGAAATGTTTGAAGCTTCTGACTGAATGAAAGGAGCTGGCATCTCACTCTGAATCTTCTTTATCATGCTAGGATTAGCAGGAAAAAGCAAAAAATTTCAGAATTGCACCTTGCAATGTGGAGATATTACTGTTTGTGCATTTACAATATTCATTGATTTTTGCCATTGAAAAACATGTTTTTCATATACCAGAAATGTTTGAAGCTACTGACTGAATGAAAGGAGCTGGCATCTCACTCTCTTTGAATCTTCTTTATCATGCTAGGATTAACAGGAAAAAGCTAAAAATTTCAGAATTGCACCGTGCAATGTGGAGATATTACTGTTTGTGCATTTACAATATTCATTGATTTTTGCCATTGAAAAACATGTTTTTCATATACCAGAAATGTTTGAAGCTACTGACTGAATGAAAGGAGCTGGCATCTCACTCTCTTTGAATCTTCTTTATCATGCTAGGATTAGCAGGAAAAAGCAAAAAAATTCAGAATTGCACCTTGCAATGTGGAGATATTACTGTTTGTGCATTTACAATATTCATTGATTTTTGCCATTGAAAAACATGTTTTTCATATACCAGAAATGTTTGAAGCTACTGACTGAATGAAAGGAGCTGGCATCTCACTCTCTTTGAATCTTCTTTATCATGCTAGGATTAACAGGAAAAAGCAAAAAATTTCAGAATTGCACCTTGCAATGTGGAGATATTACTGTTTGTGCATTTACAATATTCATTGATTTTTGCCATTGAAAAACATGTTTTTCATATACCAGAAATGTTTGAAGCTACTGACTGAATGAAAGGAGCTGGCATCTCACTCTCTTTGAATCTTCTTTATCATGCTAGGATTAACAGGAAAAAGCTAAAAATTTCAGAATTGCACCGTGCAATGTGGAGATATTACTGTTTGTGCATTTACAATATTCATTGATTTTTGCCATTGAAAAACGTTTTTCATATACCAGAAATGTTTGAAGCTACTGACTGAATGAAAGGAGCTGGCATCTCACTCTCTTTGAATCTTCTTTATCATGCTAGGATTAGCAGGAAAAAGCAAAAAATTTCAGAATTGCACCTTGCAATGTGGAGATATTACTGTTTGTGCATTTACAATATTCATTGATTTTTGCCATTGAAAAACATGTTTTTCATATACCAGAAATGTTTGAAGCTACTGACTGAATGAAAGGAGCTGGCATCTCACTCTCTTTGAATCTTCTTTATCATGCTAGGATTAACAGGAAAAAGCAAAAAATTTCAGAATTGCACCTTGCAATGTGGAGATATTACTGTTTGTGCATTTACAATATTCATTGATTTTTGCCATTGAAAAACATGTTTTTCATATACCAGAAATGTTTGAAGCTACTGACTGAATGAAAGGAGCTGGCATCTCACTCTCTTTGAATCTTCTTTATCATGCTAGGATTAACAGGAAAAAGCAAAAAATTTCAGAATTGCACCGTGCAATGTGGAGATATTACTGTTTGTGCATTTACAATATTCATTGATTTTTGCCATTGAAAAACATGTTTTTCATATACCAGAAATGTTTGAAGCTACTGACTGAATGAAAGGAGCTGGCATCTCACTCTCTTTGAATCTTCTTTATCATGCTAGGATTAGCAGGAAAAAGCAAAAAATTTCAGAATTGCACCTTGCAATGTGGAGATATTACTGTTTGTGCATTTACAATATTCATTGATTTTTGCCATTGAAAAACATGTTTTTCATATACCAGAAATGTTTGAAGCTACTGACTGAATGAAAGGAGCTGGCATCTCACTCTCTTTGAATCTTCTTTATCATGCTAGGATTAACAGGAAAAAGCTAAAAATTTCAGAATTGCACCGTGCAATGTGGAGATATTACTGTTTGTGCATTTACAATATTCATTGATTTTTGCCATTGAAAAACATGTTTTTCATATACAGAAATGTTTGAAGCTACTGACTGAATGAAAGGAGCTGGCATCTCACTCTCTTTGAAATCTTCTTTATCATGCTAGGATTAGCAGGAAAAAGCAAAAAATTTCAGAATTGCACCTTGCAATGTGGAGATATTACTGTTTGTGCATTTACAATATTCATTGATTTTTGCCATTGAAAAACATGTTTTTCATATACCAGAAATGTTTGAAGCTACTGACTGAATGAAAGGAGCTGGCATCTCACTCTCTTTGAATCTTCTTTATCATGCTAGGATTAGCAGGAAAAAGCAAAAAATTTCAGAATTGCACCTTGCAATGTGGAGATATTACTGTTTGTGCATTTACAATATTCATTGATTTTTGCCATTGAAAAACATGTTTTTCATATACCAGAAATGTTTGAAGCTACTGACTGAATGAAAGGAGCTGGCATCTCACTCTCTTTGAATCTTCTTTATCATGCTAGGATTAACAGGAAAAAGCTAAAAATTTCAGAATTGCACCGTGCAATGTGGAGATATTACTGTTTGTGCATTTACAATATTCATTGATTTTTGCCATTGAAAAACATGTTTTTCATATACCAGAAATGTTTGAAGCTACTGACTGAATGAAAGGAGCTGGCATCTCACTCTCTTTGAATCTTCTTTATCATGCTAGGATTAGCAGGAAAAAGCAAAAAATTTCAGAATTGCACCGTGCAATGTGGAGATATTACTGTTTGTGCATTTACAATATTCATTGATTTTTGCCATTGAAAAACATGTTTTTCATATACCAGAAATGTTTGAAGCTACTGACTGAATGAAAGGAGCTGGCATCTCACTCTCTTTGAATCTTCTTTATCATGCTAGGATTAGCAGGAAAAAGCAAAAAATTTCAGAATTGCACCTTGCAATGTGGAGATATTACTGTTTGTGCATTTACAATATTCATTGATTTTTGCCATTGAAAAACATGTTTTTCATATACCAGAAATGTTTGAAGCTACTGACTGAATGAAAGGAGCTGGCATCTCACTCTCTTTGAATCTTCTTTATCATGCTAGGATTAACAGGAAAAAGCTAAAAATTTCAGAATTGCACCGTGCAATGTGGAGATATTACTGTTTGTGCATTTACAATATTCATTGATTTTTGCCATTGAAAAACATGTTTTTCATATACCAGAAATGTTTGAAGCTACTGACTGAATGAAAGGAGCTGGCATCTCACTCTCTTTGAATCTTCTTTATCATGCTAGGATTAGCAGGAAAAAGCAAAAAATTTCAGAATTGCACCTTGCAATGTGGAGATATTACTGTTTGTGCATTTACAATATTCATTGATTTTTGCCATTGAAAAACATGTTTTTCATATACCAGAAATGTTTGAAGCTACTGACTGAATGAAAGGAGCTGGCATCTCACTCTCTTTGAATCTTCTTTATCATGCTAGGATTAGCAGGAAAAAGCAAAAAATTTCAGAATTGCACCTTGCAATGTGGAGATATTACTGTTTGTGCATTTACAATATTCATTGATTTTTGCCATTGAAAAACATGTTTTTCATATACCAGAAATGTTTGAAGCTACTGACTGAATGAAAGGAGCTGGCATCTCACTCTCTTTGAATCTTCTTTATCATGCTAGGATTAACAGGAAAAAGCTAAAAATTTCAGAATTGCACCGTGCAATGTGGAGATATTACTGTTTGTGCATTTACAATATTCATTGATTTTTGCCATTGAAAAACATGTTTTTCATATACCAGAAATGTTTGAAGCTACTGACTGAATGAAAGGAGCTGGCATCTCACTCTCTTTGAATCTTCTTTATCATGCTAGGATTAGCAGGAAAAAGCAAAAAATTTCAGAATTGCACCTTGCAATGTGGAGATATTACTGTTTGTGCATTTACAATATTCATTGATTTTTGCCATTGAAAAACATGTTTTTCATATACCAGAAATGTTTGAAGCTACTGACTGAATGAAAGGAGCTGGCATCTCACTCTCTTTGAATCTTCTTTATCATGCTAGGATTAGCAGGAAAAAGCAAAAAATTTCAGAATTGCACCTTGCAATGTGGAGATATTACTGTTTGTGCATTTACAATATTCATTGATTTTTGCCATTGAAAAACATGTTTTTCATATACCAGAAATGTTTGAAGCTACTGACTGAATGAAAGGAGCTGGCATCTCACTCTCTTTGAATCTTCTTTATCATGCTAGGATTAACAGGAAAAAGCTAAAAATTTCAGAATTGCACCGTGCAATGTGGAGATATTACTGTTTGTGCATTTACAATATTCATTGATTTTTGCCATTGAAAAACATGTTTTTCATATACCAGAAATGTTTGAAGCTACTGACTGAATGAAAGGAGCTGGCATCTCACTCTCTTTGAATCTTCTTTATCATGCTATTATTAGCAGGAAAAAGCAAAAAATTTCAGAATTGCACCGTGCAATGTGGAGATATTACTGTTTGTGCATTTACAATATTCATTGATTTTTGCCATTGAAAAACATGTTTTTCATATACCAGAAATGTTTGAAGCTACTGACTGAATGAAAGGAGCTGGCATCTCACTCTCTTTGAATCTTCTTTATCATGCTAGGATTAGCAGGAAAAAGCAAAAAATTTCAGAATTGCACCTTGCAATGTGGAGATATTACTGTTTGTGCATTTACAATATTCATTGATTTTTGCCATTGAAAAACATGTTTTTCATATACCAGAAATGTTTGAAGCTACTGACTGAATGAAAGGAGCTGGCATCTCACTCTCTTTGAATCTTCTTTATCATGCTAGGATTAACAGGAAAAAGCTAAAAATTTCAGAATTGCACCTTGCAATGTGGAGATATTACTGTTTGTGCATTTACAATATTCATTGATTTTTGCCATTGAAAAACATGTTTTTCATATACCAGAAATGTTTGAAGCTACTGACTGAATGAAAGGAGCTGGCATCTCACTCTCTTTGAATCTTCTTTATCATGCTAGGATTAGCAGGAAAAAGCAAAAAATTTCAGAATTGCACCTTGCAATGTGGAGATATTACTGTTTGTGCATTTACAATATTCATTGATTTTTGCCATTGAAAAACATGTTTTTCATATACCAGAAATGTTTGAAGCTACTGACTGAATGAAAGGAGCTGGCATCTCACTCTCTTTGAATCTTCTTTATCATGCTAGGATTAACAGGAAAAAGCAAAAAATTTCAGAATTGCACCTTGCAATGTGGAGATATTACTGTTTGTGCATTTACAATATTCATTGATTTTTGCCATTGAAAAACATGTTTTTCATATACCAGAAATGTTTGAAGCTACTGACTGAATGAAAGGAGCTGGCATCTCACTCTCTTTGAATCTTCTTTATCATGCTAGGATTAACAGGAAAAAGCAAAAAATTTCAGAATTGCACCTTGCAATGTGGAGATATTACTGTTTGTGCATTTACAATATTCATTGATTTTTGCCATTGAAAAACATGTTTTTCATATACCAGAAATGTTTGAAGCTACTGACTGAATGAAAGGAGCTGGCATCTCACTCTCTTTGAATCTTCTTTATCATGCTAGGATTAACAGGAAAAAGCTAAAAATTTCAGAATTGCACCGTGCAATGTGGAGATATTACTGTTTGTGCATTTACAATATTCATTGATTTTTGCCATTGAAAAACATGTTTTTCATATACCAGAAATGTTTGAAGCTACTGACTGAATGAAAGGAGCTGGCATCTCACTCTCTTTGAATCTTCTTTATCATGCTAGGATTAGCAGGAAAAAGCAAAAAATTTCAGAATTGCACCTTGCAATGTGGAGATATTACTGTTTGTGCATTTACAATATTCATTGATTTTTGCCATTGAAAAACATGTTTTTCATATACCAGAAATGTTTGAAGCTACTGACTGAATGAAAGGAGCTGGCATCTCACTCTCTTTGAATCTTCTTTATCATGCTAGGATTAACAGGAAAAAGCTAAAAATTTCAGAATTGCACCGTGCAATGTGGAGATATTACTGTTTGTGCATTTACAATATTCATTGATTTTTGCCATTGAAAAACATGTTTTTCATATACCAGAAATGTTTGAAGCTTCTGACTGAATGAAAGGAGCTGGCATCTCACTCTCTTTGAATCTTCTTTATCATGCTAGGATTAGCAGGAAAAAGCAAAAAATTTCAGAATTGCACCTTGCAATGTGGAGATATTACTGTTTGTGCATTTACAATATTCATTGATTTTTGCCATTGAAAAACATGTTTTTCATATACCAGAAATGTTTGAAGCTACTGACTGAATGAAAGGAGCTGGCATCTCACTCTCTTTGAATCTTCTTTATCATGCTAGGATTAACAGGAAAAAGCTAAAAATTTCAGAATTGCACCGTGCAATGTGGAGATATTACTGTTTGTGCATTTACAATATTCATTGATTTTTGCCATTGAAAAACATGTTTTTCATATACCAGAAATGTTTGAAGCTACTGACTGAATGAAAGGAGCTGGCATCTCACTCTCTTTGAATCTTCTTTATCATGCTAGGATTAGCAGGAAAAAGCAAAAAAATTCAGAATTGCACCTTGCAATGTGGAGATATTACTGTTTGTGCATTTACAATATTCATTGATTTTTGCCATTGAAAAACATGTTTTTCATATACCAGAAATGTTTGAAGCTACTGACTGAATGAAAGGAGCTGGCATCTCACTCTCTTTGAATCTTCTTTATCATGCTAGGATTAACAGGAAAAAGCAAAAAATTTCAGAATTGCACCTTGCAATGTGGAGATATTACTGTTTGTGCATTTACAATATTCATTGATTTTTGCCATTGAAAAACATGTTTTTCATATACCAGAAATGTTTGAAGCTACTGACTGAATGAAAGGAGCTGGCATCTCACTCTCTTTGAATCTTCTTTATCATGCTAGGATTAACAGGAAAAAGCTAAAAATTTCAGAATTGCACCGTGCAATGTGGAGATATTACTGTTTGTGCATTTACAATATTCATTGATTTTTGCCATTGAAAAACGTTTTTCATATACCAGAAATGTTTGAAGCTACTGACTGAATGAAAGGAGCTGGCATCTCACTCTCTTTGAATCTTCTTTATCATGCTAGGATTAGCAGGAAAAAGCAAAAAATTTCAGAATTGCACCTTGCAATGTGGAGATATTACTGTTTGTGCATTTACAATATTCATTGATTTTTGCCATTGAAAAACATGTTTTTCATATACCAGAAATGTTTGAAGCTACTGACTGAATGAAAGGAGCTGGCATCTCACTCTCTTTGAATCTTCTTTATCATGCTAGGAATAGCAGGAAAAAGCAAAAAATTTCAGAATTGCACCTTGCAATGTGGAGATATTACTGTTTGTGCATTTACAATATTCATTGATTTTTGCCATTGAAAAACATGTTTTTCATATACCAGAAATGTTTGAAGCTACTGACTGAATGAAAGGAGCTGGCATCTCACTCTCTTTGAATCTTCTTTATCATGCTAGGATTAACAGGAAAAAGCAAAAAATTTCAGAATTGCACCTTGCAATGTGGAGATATTACTGTTTGTGCATTTACAATATTCATTGATTTTTGCCATTGAAAAACATGTTTTTCATATACCAGAAATGTTTGAAGCTACTGACTGAATGAAAGGAGCTGGCAACTCACTCTCTTTGAATCTTCTTTATCATGCTAGGATTAACAGGAAAAAGCTAAAAATTTCAGAATTGCACCGTGCAATGTGGAGATATTACTGTTTGTGCATTTACAATATTCATTGATTTTTGCCATTGAAAAACATGTTTTTCATATACCAGAAATGTTTGAAGCTACTGACTGAATGAAAGGAGCTGGCATCTCACTCTCTTTGAATCTTCTTTATCATGCTAGGATTAGCAGGAAAAAGCAAAAAATTTCAGAATTGCACCTTGCAATGTGGAGATATTACTGTTTGTGCATTTACAATATTCATTGATTTTTGCCATTGAAAAACATGTTTTTCATATACCAGAAATGTTTGAAGCTACTGACTGAATGAAAGGAGCTGGCATCTCACTCTCTTTGAATCTTCTTTATCATGCTAGGATTAACAGGAAAAAGCTAAAAATTTCAGAATTGCACCGTGCAATGTGGAGATATTACTGTTTGTGCATTTACAATATTCATTGATTTTTGCCATTGAAAAACATGTTTTTCATATACCAGAAATGTTTGAAGCTTCTGACTGAATGAAAGGAGCTGGCATCTCACTCTCTTTGAATCTTCTTTATCATGCTAGGATTAGCAGGAAAAAGCAAAAAATTTCAGAATTGCACCTTGCAATGTGGAGATATTACTGTTTGTGCATTTACAATATTCATTGATTTTTGCCATTGAAAAACATGTTTTTCATATACCAGAAATGTTTGAAGCTACTGACTGAATGAAAGGAGCTGGCATCTCACTCTCTTTGAATCTTCTTTATCATGCTAGGATTAACAGGAAAAAGCTAAAAATTTCAGAATTGCACCGTGCAATGTGGAGATATTACTGTTTGTGCATTTACAATATTCATTGATTTTTGCCATTGAAAAACATGTTTTTCATATACCAGAAATGTTTGAAGCTACTGACTGAATGAAAGGAGCTGGCATCTCACTCTCTTTGAATCTTCTTTATCATGCTAGGATTAGCAGGAAAAAGCAAAAAAATTCAGAATTGCACCTTGCAATGTGGAGATATTACTGTTTGTGCATTTACAATATTCATTGATTTTTGCCATTGAAAAACATGTTTTTCATATACCAGAAATGTTTGAAGCTACTGACTGAATGAAAGGAGCTGGCATCTCACTCTCTTTGAATCTTCTTTATCATGCTAGGATTAACAGGAAAAAGCAAAAAATTTCAGAATTGCACCTTGCAATGTGGAGATATTACTGTTTGTGCATTTACAATATTCATTGATTTTTGCCATTGAAAAACATGTTTTTCATATACCAGAAATGTTTGAAGCTACTGACTGAATGAAAGGAGCTGGCATCTCACTCTCTTTGAATCTTCTTTATCATGCTAGGATTAACAGGAAAAAGCTAAAAATTTCAGAATTGCACCGTGCAATGTGGAGATATTACTGTTTGTGCATTTACAATATTCATTGATTTTTGCCATTGAAAAACGTTTTTCATATACCAGAAATGTTTGAAGCTACTGACTGAATGAAAGGAGCTGGCATCTCACTCTCTTTGAATCTTCTTTATCATGCTAGGATTAGCAGGAAAAAGCAAAAAATTTCAGAATTGCACCTTGCAATGTGGAGATATTACTGTTTGTGCATTTACAATATTCATTGATTTTTGCCATTGAAAAACATGTTTTTCATATACCAGAAATGGTTGAAGCTACTGACTGAATGAAAGGAGCTGGCATCTCACTCTCTTTGAATCTTCTTTATCATGCTAGGATTAACAGGAAAAAGCAAAAAATTTCAGAATTGCACCTTGCAATGTGGAGATATTACTGTTTGTGCATTTACAATATTCATTGATTTTTGCCATTGAAAAACATGTTTTTCATATACCAGAAATGTTTGAAGCTACTGACTGAATGAAAGGAGCTGGCATCTCACTCTCTTTGTTTTACCATATTTTTTTTATTTTTAATAAACAATTTAACAGGGGAATAACAATCGTAGCATAAAAGTAGTGACAAAAAAATATTCGTAATAAGGGATAAATTCTGAGGGAAGGGGAAGGGAAAGGGTACAAACGGGAATGGATAAACAGGAAAGATGGGAGAAATTTGTTCGTCAAATAGTATATACGATAGTACATAAACTTGAACAATTTAAACACACATTACTATCATTAGCAAAAATTATACATATTAATGAGCTAAGCATGACACACATTAAGATGTTCCAGCATTATGAGAGGGTTGAGGGAACTTAGTGAGCCAAATATCCCACTTCCTAGAGAATTTAAGTAAGTTATTGTTGATAAGGGCAAATCTGAGTTCAAATATTCTATGGAGATTCATCTTATCAACTAAGTCCTCCAAAGTGGGGACATGTGACTTTCTCCAATAAAAAGCCAATGCGTTCTTACATACTGAAAATAAGTGAATCACCAAAGATCTTTCAAACGACTTATATGATTCGAGATCTAAGGATAGTAAAGCCATTTGAGGGGTCAATACTAAAGGTCTGCCTAAAAGATCATCTACCAAAGAAGAGATCTGAGCCCATAGATTCCGGATTTTGGGGCAGCTCCAAAAGAGATGTAAAAGATCTCCCCTAAGGCCGCACTCCCTCCAACAAAGGGGAGAGTTGCTGGGCTTTATATGGTGGAGCCTGATTGGAGTGTAATACCATCTGGTTAGAATTTTGAAGTAGGCCTCTTGTAAGGGCATAGATATATTAGAGGCTTGAGAAAAAAGAACAGCACTCTCCCATTGATCGGATTGGAAATTGAGTTTTAGGTCTTTTTCCCAACGTATCATGTAGAGGTGTTTTTGGAAGGAAAGATCATTATTGAAGCTGTTATATATGTGTCTCAGGCTCCAAAAAATTTTGTGGGATGGGTTGCTTAACAGGTTCACCGAGGTTTCAGAAACAATAAGTTTACCAGAAGTAAATTCCAGAATAATGCTCTTTAAATGAGAGTATAAAAAGAAATCAGAGGAAGGTAAGTTGAATCTTTTTTTAAGAATTTGGAAAGGAATAAAGGCAGAAGCTTCATAGAAGTCTCCAATTTTCCTTAACCCTTTATTGTCCCACTGATCTGGAATGGAAGAGTTATACAGATCAGCAACAAAACCAATTGGAAAATTTTTGACAAAAGAAAACTTATCCACATCAGAATCTCTTAGGGGACTCTTTTTCTTTCTTTTGGCGATTTTTTTCCAGGCGTCAATAATCGCCTGGAAAATAGGATGGGAAGAATCATGAGTGCACTGTTTAAAGAGATGCCTAAGTAACAATTCACGGGGAGAAGAGCCATTATTTAAGAAGGTCTCCAGAGTCATCCAAGCTGGGGGACTGTCAGAATTAAACCAATTACTGCTCTGTTTGATGAGGTTTGCCAAATAGTAAGCGGAAATATTAGGGTGGCTCAGACCTCCGTTACACTTATTCTTGTACAATATATCTGCAGATATCCTCGCACGTTTATTATCCCAGACATAGGAATTAATCTGATTTTGAATTTTTTGAATAAAGATGTGAGAAATAGTTAAAGGTAAGTTGCGGAAAAAATACAAGATTTTGGGTAGAACAAACATCTTAATAGAGAGGACTCTACCCCACCATGACAAATCTCTTTTCAAAAATTCCATCAAATCTCCGCGGACGATATCCTCAATCAGAACCAGGTTGTCAGAAATTGTTGAGTTAATAGTTTTACCAATACTGATCCCCAAATAAGTCAGATTGCGTTTAGCCAAACCGAAGGAAAATCTCGAGTGTAAAACCTCTCTCGTCTGGCGGTCCAGATTAATGTTTAAAAGTTTAGACTTCTCATTATTGATCTTAAAATAAGAAATCTGAGAGAATAGTTCTAGAACCTTCGAAACTTCCGCAACCGAATTTACTGGGTCCAGCAAGGAAAGCATAACATCATCTGCAAAGAGGCCAATTTTAAATTCTCGAGATGGGGTAGAAATCCCCCTAATGTCAGTGTTTTCTCTAATCCTCTGTGCCAAAGGCTCCATAGCCAAGACAAAGAGAAGGGGGGAAAGTGGGCAACCCTGTCTAGTACCATTTGTGATAGGGATTGGGTTTGAGAGATAATTGTTAACATAAATTTTTGCTTGGGGGTTAGAATAGAGGGCCATAATTGAAGAGAGAAATTTGTTATCAAAACCGAATTTAATAAGGGTGAGTTTAAGGTATAGCCAATTTAACCTGTCGAAAGCTTTTTCAGCGTCTAAAGCAAGCAATGAAGTTGGGAGTTTCGCCGTATTTATCACCTTAATAATATTCAGAAGTCTTCTAGAGCCATCAGTTGCTTGCCTCCCACCAACGAAGCCAATCTGATCGTCGTTGATGAGAGATGGGAGAATAGTCGATAAACGATTGGCCAGAATTTTCGAATATATCTTAATATCAGTGTTAATTAGCGAAATGGGCCTATAATTTTTAACATTATCTCTCTCATCCTTAGACTTGGGTATTAGGGTAATGGTGGCTTCCAGCATTTCTGAGGGGAAGGAGCTTATTGAGGAAGCATGATTGAAAATTTTCGTGAGAGGGGAAGAAAGTAGGTCACAAAAAGTTTTATAATACTCATTGATGAACCCATCTGGACCCGGAGCCTTGAAATCTTTAAGTTGCTTTATTGTGTTAATAATTTCAGGGTTAGAAAAAGGCTTATTCAATGACTCGTGATCCAGAGGGCTCAATTTCGGTAGGTTAATGGAGGATAAAAATTTGTTGATTGCATCTGGGTGAGGATGGGGAATTAAAGGGTCAGTTTTGATGTTGTAGAGTTTTTTGTAAAAGTCTGCAAACTGGTTCACTATATCTTTAGGGTGGCAAAACGTTATTCCACTATTGTTTTTTATTTTATCTATTCTATTAATTGCTCTTTTACATTTGACTAGGCGGGCCATAAAGCGGGTAGGTTTATTTAGAGCCGCATAGTAATTAAATTTTGATTTCCGAATAATCGCATCATAGGAGGAAGAAATTTCTGATTTTAGCTCTACCCTTAAATTTGAGAGCTCTTTTTGAATTATTGGGGAAGGGGAAGGAAGATTTATTTGTTCTAGTTCTTTTTCCCTAATCAGTTTTTGAAGAGAATTAATTATTGTTCTTTTTTCTTTTTTTTCAGATGAGGATATCTGCATTAGTACACCACGAAGGACAGCCTTGTGAGCGCACCAGCTGGAGAAAGGATTAGATAAGTCTGGGGTATCGTTCTCCCTAAAATAATCAGAAATAGCTTTTTCAATAATTTTTTTGTTTTTGGGGTTATGAATAAGTGAAGATCTACATTTCCAAAGAAATCCATTTTTAATAAGAGGACCAATATGAATTTCACATGACGTAGGGGCATGATCTGATAGAGACCTAAGGCCTATAGATACGTTAGAGAATTTGGGTAAAGAAAAGACATCAGTTATTATTAAGTCAATTCTAGAGGCCGTTTGGTGCGCATCCGAAAAGTGGGAGAATTCTTTGGAGGTAGTTTGCAGACATCTAAATGTATCAAATAGTTCGTTTTTATAAAGCCAATTATTTAGCGTCGGGTATAAGTGACGGCTGGGGGAGGAAGAGTCCATATGGCCGTCTGGGACCATGTTGAAGTCTCCTAAAAAAATCAATTCGCCTCTCCTAACCTCTTCAACCTTTCTGAAAACCTTGTTCAAAAAGGGTATTTGCTTTTTATTTGGGGCGTATAGGTTAACAACAGTGCACTCATGATTATTCAGTTTACAGAGCAATATATGGAACCTTCCATTGACATCTTTATGCTGATCTAAAAACTCAAATGGGACAGAATCTCTGATCACTGTAGCTACACCGGCTTTTTTCCGGTCGCTAGTGGATTCAAATATATGAGGGTAGCGTTTGTGGGTGAAGGTAGGGTGTTTTCCCTCGGCAAACCTTGTCTCCTGAAGACACGCAACATCAGCACCAAGATGACCCAATTCCTTCCAAAGGGAGAATCTCTTATTGGGACTGTTTAGGCCTCTTACATTATAGGTGATGATCTTGATAGGCATAGGTAAATTAATAATCAAAGTAAATCACAAGGAGAGGGGTCAGTTGGTCCAACAAATTCCCAAAAAATAAAAATCAACCGACAATCAAAGCTGGAATACAATATCTCTAATATTAATTCAAAGATAGTAATAACAATAACCAAGTATTCAAAGAAAAAGAAAAAACGAATCAAAAAATCTCCTGAGGGAACCTTCACCGAAAAGGTTCTCCCTCAGATTGGGGGGAAAAATAATGTGGACAAACCATGAAGGCTAAATGTAAAGAAGAATGATAAATTTATTATAGCATGTTAGGTGAGGTGATAAAATGAGTTTATTTTTAAAGGGGACTCCCGAGGGAGTAGTGTTTATCATTTCAGCGGTGGGGTGCCTTTGTAACTTTGTAGGGAATGTCTTTTATAAAATCAAAAAATTTAGGGCCTTCATCAGGATCTGTAAGAGTGAATGTTTTCCGGTTAAAGAAAATCAGCAACTTTACTGGAAAGCCCCACCTATACGGGATATTCATATCCCTCAGTCTATCTGTGGTCAGTTTGTATGACCTTCTTGTATCCATGGTTTCTTTGGAAAAATCTGAGATTTTTAGGTGCGAAAAAGGCTCTAGAAAAGTCCTGTTTTCCCTAATATAATTCAAGATTTTCTCTTTGGTCGAGAAAAAATGTAACCTAACTATTACATCCCTAGGAAGATCCGAGGAGATGGAGGTCGGACGAAATAGGCGATGGGCCCTATCGATAATAAGATCCTGCTCAGAGAGGGATGGGATTGTCTTGTGAAATAAGTCTTTGACAAAAGCCGAGACATCTGAGGGAGAAACATCCTCAGATATGCCTCTAATTTTCAAATTATTTCTCCTACTCCTATCCTCCAAATCCGCAACTTTTAATCTGAGTCTTTTAAGCTCAGATTTAATTTCTAGATTATCAGAAGAGACAGACTCTACCCTTCCCTCCACCGTTTCAAGTCTTTTGGTGTTTTCCTCCAATTTAAGACCAAAAGCTTCCAAAGTAGATTTCATGGTGTCTACCTGTTTCTCGAAGCCCAGTTTCATATTTCTGTCAATCGTCTTTAAGAGATTGTCCAGATATGAACCAAGGTCAGTATTTCCCAACTCTTGAGAAATGGGCATTTTGACCAGGACACTAGGCGTAGGGTCTGAGGATGAAGAAGAAAGATCCTTTTTTGCACGTCTCTTATCTGGACTAGGATTAGGAGACGTGTCCGAGGATTCCTCCTCCGAACTCATAGCCAGTGAAGAATATTTGTTGCTCCAGGCTCCTGGATCCCTTCTCTTTGATGAGATGGAAATATCCATCTCCTCCACTTTTTTCTCTTTAACTACGGTAGAAGTGGCAGGTTTAGCATCAGGAATTCTCTGTGTTTTTGGAGATAATAGACTTTTAGAGGATTCTTTGGTGGGAGAGCTTACTTTAGAACTCTGTCTAACTTCAGGATTTCTATGAGGTGATCTGGACTTAAGTGGGCTAATGGTATTGACATCATCTTCTGAAGGGTTTGAAAATGAAAAGCGTTGGGAGGACTTCGCTCTTACCGCACTAATTTTAAGGGGAGCTTCCAAAGACTTATGAGAATTTTTCTTATTAGCCGCCATTATAAAATATCGGACCTATGGGTGTATATATATAAAAAAAAAAACACCAAAAGACCCTAGAAATATTTGACCTAAAGAGTGGACAGAAGACTTTAGAATTGCGAAGTGACCGCGAACAGAGCTAGAAAAAAAAAATTTGCATTAAACAAATGTCATTCCGAAAAGGGCGAACAATACCCTTAAAAACTACAAAGTTATGTACCCCCTAGAATGCAATCCTTTAAATGTAAATCACAATCAGAAGTATCAAAGAAATAATAAAATTAACCTGAGGGATAAAATAAAAGGCACATATAGTTTTAGCAGGAAACTAATTATTATAGAGGCTTGCAGATCCGTAGAGTTCCATGGGCACCAACTGTTATATATATATCAAGTAACGTAATCACAGTATATATATATGAAAGCAGAAACAGATCCTCCTATCCCCCCCTCCCCTCAGGATCAAATTTCACAGTCAAGATGATAATACACCGTTTGGTATTTAATAGACCTCAGTAACAGTAATAATATAGAATCAGCACCTTGGATAGCAGTGCAGAGCGACGCTGCAGCAGGGGGCGGGAGAATTTGAATCTATCAGCTGATTGTGGATATGGGACATTGGAGGGCAGCAGTGCTGCTGCAGAAAGGGACCAGGGGCAAGATCAAATCGTAGTGGCACTACCACATAAGGGGGAGGCAGTCACAGGGGTCTGTAAGGTCCAAACACCGGAGGGACACAGTTAGCAGGGCTGCACAGCGGGAATAGGTGGAATGGAGCGTGGGGACCGGTGGCACCTGTCAGTTAATGTCAAGGAGGAGCAAAGCGGCCCCTCCAGAAGCAGGAGGGAGATACCGCCGCCTGTAGATTAGCCCTGAAAGTTGCGGAGCGACAGGACTTATACACCGGCTGCACCGGACTTTAGGAGAGAGACAGGAGCGGAGCGGCTCCGGAGCTGAGGAGGGGGGACCGCCACCCCCGGAACAGCCCCCAACCCAGGGAACAGCCGCAGCGAAGAGCAGGGAGCCCGGCCGCAGACAGAAGCAGCGCCCGTCAGCAGGAGGAGAAGAGGAGGGAGCGCTCCGCCAAGGAAAAGGGACACCGCCGCCACCAGACCTCAGTCAGCAGCCCCACAGAGTCACGGTAAGAGCCCTGACAACCAGGGCTAATCTGACCTTTTTAGATGGAGTATGCAGTGCCGCTCCGGACGGGTCCTCCGTGTAGCCGCGTCAGCTGTGAGCAGGGCCGGGTCTTCGGGCTGCCGCCGGCGTCCTGAAGCAGGAAGGGTCCCGTAGCCTGGCGTCCGTGGATCTATCCTCCGGGAGCGGGGTCTTGCCGGACTTCTCAGGGCTCCGGTCTCACAATCTTCTTACTTGATTGTAGATCTGGAAGGTCCCTGGGGTCCGTGATCCTCCACAGACAGCGCCGGCCGGTGTTTTTAACTTCCGGGGTCCTTTCACTGGTCGCAGCTGGTAGCAGGGTGGTACAGCCCCGGGCGGTGGTATCTCTGTAGGAGTCCTGTCACCGGTTGCAGTTGTCAGCTGGGTGATCTGTAGGCCGGGGCAATTTGCAGGGTATTGAACCGGAGCAGTAGTATACTGTTCAAGGGTATGAGGTCCCGCGGGTCCGGTCCAGTCACAGACCTTATTTCTTTTGGCACAGACTACATAGGCTGATGTACAGAGCCGACTCGTCCCGCAGCCACCGGCACCTCACAGTAACAGAGCCGCACAGCTTGCCGACAGGCTAAAAGGAGCTTACCAGCACGGGGGAACAAGTCCAGGGCACGGCTGTGTGCCCCCACGATATCAAGGTATGTCTCTGCTTATGTTGCAGGGGATTAATTACCCGGTAAAGTCAGCCTGAAGGGGATCTTGGGTGCCGGGTCAGTAAAGGTTTTCCCTGCATATGGCAATCAGCTGATCCACGGAGCTCTGGTGCCGCCTGCTTCAAAATATAAAACCAGCCCAGTCTGTTCAGTGACACCCGGTGAACAACGCTCTAAAATCCGGAGGTAGGGAGGGGTGGGGGTCCCTTTGCAGAGACACACAAACCTGCAGGCCTGCAGGTCTATGTCACAATACCCATGACTGGTATGAAATCAAGGGCGCACTCCACTGTGTCCAAAGTTATATCTTCCAAAATAACGGGTCAGGGAAAGTTTTTTCAATATCCAGATGATCCTTAGGCTTTAGGAAGTATATCCATGCAAAAGATGAGTAAATAAATCTTCTTTAGTTGCTTTTATCGTCGCTTTATGATTATAGCCCTCAAGGAGCACAGACCTATGCTGCCATCCTGGTCTGTGCCTAAGCCACGCCCCCATCTCACTCTCTTTGAATCTTCTTTATCATGCTAGGATTAACAGGAAAAAGCAAAAAATTTCAGAATTGCACCGTGCAATGTGGAGATATTACTGTTTGTGCATTTACAATATTCATTGATTTTTGCCATTGAAAAACATGTTTTTCATATACCAGAAATGTTTGAAGCTACTGACTGAATGAAAGGAGCTGGCATCTCACTCTCTTTGAATCTTCTTTATCATGCTAGGATTAGCAGGAAAAAGCAAAAAATTTCAGAATTGCACCTTGCAATGTGGAGATATTACTGTTTGTGCATTTACAATATTCATTGATTTTTGCCATTGAAAAACATGTTTTTCATATACCAGAAATGTTTGAAGCTACTGACTGAATGAAAGGAGCTGGCATCTCACTCTCTTTGAATCTTCTTTATCATGCTAGGATTAACAGGAAAAAGCTAAAAATTTCAGAATTGCACCGTGCAATGTGGAGATATTACTGTTTGTGCATTTACAATATTCATTGATTTTTGCCATTGAAAAACATGTTTTTCATATACCAGAAATGTTTGAAGCTACTGACTGAATGAAAGGAGCTGGCATCTCACTCTCTTTGAATCTTCTTTATCATGCTAGGATTAGCAGGAAAAAGCAAAAAATTTCAGAATTGCACCTTGCAATGTGGAGATATTACTGTTTGTGCATTTACAATATTCATTGATTTTTGCCATTGAAAAACATGTTTTTCATATACCAGAAATGTTTGAAGCTACTGACTGAATGAAAGGAGCTGGCATCTCACTCTCTTTGAATCTTCTTTATCATGCTAGGATTAGCAGGAAAAAGCAAAAAATTTCAGAATTGCACCTTGCAATGTGGAGATATTACTGTTTGTGCATTTACAATATTCATTGATTTTTGCCATTGAAAAACATGTTTTTCATATACCAGAAATGTTTGAAGCTACTGACTGAATGAAAGGAGCTGGCATCTCACTCTCTTTGAATCTTCTTTATCATGCTAGGATTAACAGGAAAAAGCTAAAAATTTCAGAATTGCACCGTGCAATGTGGAGATATTACTGTTTGTGCATTTACAATATTCATTGATTTTTGCCATTGAAAAACATGTTTTTCATATACCAGAAATGTTTGAAGCTACTGACTGAATGAAAGGAGCTGGCATCTCACTCTCTTTGAATCTTCTTTATCATGCTAGGATTAGCAGGAAAAAGCAAAAAATTTCAGAATTGCACCTTGCAATGTGGAGATATTACTGTTTGTGCATTTACAATATTCATTGATTTTTGCCATTGAAAAACATGTTTTTCATATACCAGAAATGTTTGAAGCTACTGACTGAATGAAAGGAGCTGGCATCTCACTCTCTTTGAATCTTCTTTATCATGCTAGGATTAGCAGGAAAAAGCAAAAAATTTCAGAATTGCACCTTGCAATGTGGAGATATTACTGTTTGTGCATTTACAATATTCATTGATTTTTGCCATTGAAAAACATGTTTTTCATATACCAGAAATGTTTGAAGCTACTGACTGAATGAAAGGAGCTGGCATCTCACTCTCTTTGAATCTTCTTTATCATGCTAGGATTAACAGGAAAAAGCTAAAAATTTCAGAATTGCACCGTGCAATGTGGAGATATTACTGTTTGTGCATTTACAATATTCATTGATTTTTGCCATTGAAAAACATGTTTTTCATATACCAGAAATGTTTGAAGCTACTGACTGAATGAAAGGAGCTGGCATCTCACTCTCTTTGAATCTTCTTTATCATGCTAGGATTAGCAGGAAAAAGCAAAAAATTTCAGAATTGCACCTTGCAATGTGGAGATATTACTGTTTGTGCATTTACAATATTCATTGATTTTTGCCATTGAAAAACATGTTTTTCATATACCAGAAATGTTTGAAGCTACTGACTGAATGAAAGGAGCTGGCATCTCACTCTCTTTGAATCTTCTTTATCATGCTAGGATTAGCAGGAAAAAGCAAAAAATTTCAGAATTGCACCTTGCAATGTGGAGATATTACTGTTTGTGCATTTACAATATTCATTGATTTTTGCCATTGAAAAACATGTTTTTCATATACCAGAAATGTTTGAAGCTACTGACTGAATGAAAGGAGCTGGCATCTCACTCTCTTTGAATCTTCTTTATCATGCTAGGATTAACAGGAAAAAGCAAAAAATTTCAGAATTGCACCTTGCAATGTGGAGATATTACTGTTTGTGCATTTACAATATTCATTGATTTTTGCCATTGAAAAACATGTTTTTCATATACCAGAAATGTTTGAAGCTACTGACTGAATGAAAGGAGCTGGCATCTCACTCTCTTTGAATCTTCTTTATCATGCTAGGATTAACAGGAAAAAGCTAAAAATTTCAGAATTGCACCGTGCAATGTGGAGATATTACTGTTTGTGCATTTACAATATTCATTGATTTTTGCCATTGAAAAACATGTTTTTCATATACCAGAAATGTTTGAAGCTACTGACTGAATGAAAGGAGCTGGCATCTCACTCTCTTTGAATCTTCTTTATCATGCTAGGATTAGCAGGAAAAAGCAAAAAATTTCAGAATTGCACCTTGCAATGTGGAGATATTACTGTTTGTGCATTTACAATATTCATTGATTTTTGCCATTGAAAAACATGTTTTTCATATACCAGAAATGTTTGAAGCTACTGACTGAATGAAAGGAGCTGGCATCTCACTCTCTTTGAATCTTCTTTATCATGCTAGGATTAACAGGAAAAAGCTAAAAATTTCAGAATTGCACCGTGCAATGTGGAGATATTACTGTTTGTGCATTTACAATATTCATTGATTTTTGCCATTGAAAAACATGTTTTTCATATACCAGAAATGTTTGAAGCTTCTGACTGAATGAAAGGAGCTGGCATCTCACTCTCTTTGAATCTTCTTTATCATGCTAGGATTAGCAGGAAAAAGCAAAAAATTTCAGAATTGCACCTTGCAATGTGGAGATATTACTGTTTGTGCATTTACAATATTCATTGATTTTTGCCATTGAAAAACATGTTTTTCATATACCAGAAATGTTTGAAGCTACTGACTGAATGAAAGGAGCTGGCATCTCACTCTCTTTGAATCTTCTTTATCATGCTAGGATTAACAGGAAAAAGCTAAAAATTTCAGAATTGCACCGTGCAATGTGGAGATATTACTGTTTGTGCATTTACAATATTCATTGATTTTTGCCATTGAAAAACATGTTTTTCATATACCAGAAATGTTTGAAGCTACTGACTGAATGAAAGGAGCTGGCATCTCACTCTCTTTGAATCTTCTTTATCATGCTAGGATTAGCAGGAAAAAGCAAAAAAATTCAGAATTGCACCTTGCAATGTGGAGATATTACTGTTTGTGCATTTACAATATTCATTGATTTTTGCCATTGAAAAACATGTTTTTCATATACCAGAAATGTTTGAAGCTACTGACTGAATGAAAGGAGCTGGCATCTCACTCTCTTTGAATCTTCTTTATCATGCTAGGATTAACAGGAAAAAGCAAAAAATTTCAGAATTGCACCTTGCAATGTGGAGATATTACTGTTTGTGCATTTACAATATTCATTGATTTTTGCCATTGAAAAACATGTTTTTCATATACCAGAAATGTTTGAAGCTACTGACAGAATGAAAGGAGCTGGCATCTCACTCTCTTTGAATCTTCTTTATCATGCTAGGATTAACAGGAAAAAGCTAAAAATTTCAGAATTGCACCGTGCAATGTGGAGATATTACTGTTTGTGCATTTACAATATTCATTGATTTTTGCCATTGAAAAACGTTTTTCATATACCAGAAATGTTTGAAGCTACTGACTGAATGAAAGGAGCTGGCATCTCACTCTCTTTGAATCTTCTTTATCATGCTAGGATTAGCAGGAAAAAGCCAAAAATTTCAGAATTGCACCTTGCAATGTGGAGATATTACTGTTTGTGCATTTACAATATTCATTGATTTTTGCCATTGAAAAACATGTTTTTCATATACCAGAAATGTTTGAAGCTACTGACTGAATGAAAGGAGCTGGCATCTCACTCTCTTTGAATCTTCTTTATCATGCTAGGATTAACAGGAAAAAGCAAAAAATTTCAGAATTGCACCTTGCAATGTGGAGATATTACTGTTTGTGCATTTACAATATTCATTGATTTTTGCCATTGAAAAACATGTTTTTCATATACCAGAAATGTTTGAAGCTACTGACTGAATGAAAGGAGCTGGCATCTCACTCTCTTTGAATCTTCTTTATCATGCTAGGATTAACAGGAAAAAGCAAAAAATTTCAGAATTGCACCGTGCAATGTGGAGATATTACTGTTTGTGCATTTACAATATTCATTGATTTTTGCCATTGAAAAACATGTTTTTCATATACCAGAAATGTTTGAAGCTACTGACTGAATGAAAGGAGCTGGCATCTCACTCTCTTTGAATCTTCTTTATCATGCTAGGATTAGCAGGAAAAAGCAAAAAATTTCAGAATTGCACCTTGCAATGTGGAGATATTACTGTTTGTGCATTTACAATATTCATTGATTTTTGCCATTGAAAAACATGTTTTTCATATACCAGAAATGTTTGAAGCTACTGACTGAATGAAAGGAGCTGGCATCTCACTCTCTTTGAATCTTCTTTATCATGCTAGGATTAACAGGAAAAAGCTAAAAATTTCAGAATTGCACCGTGCAATGTGGAGATATTACTGTTTGTGCATTTACAATATTCATTGATTTTTGCCATTGAAAAACATGTTTTTCATATACCAGAAATGTTTGAAGCTACTGACTGAATGAAAGGAGCTGGCATCTCACTCTCTTTGAATCTTCTTTATCATGCTAGGATTAGCAGGAAAAAGCAAAAAATTTCAGAATTGCACCTTGCAATGTGGAGATATTACTGTTTGTGCATTTACAATATTCATTGATTTTTGCCATTGAAAAACATGTTTTTCATATACCAGAAATGCTTGAAGCTACTGACTGAATGAAAGGAGCTGGCATCTCACTCTCTTTGAATCTTCTTTATCATGCTAGGATTAACAGGAAAAAGCAAAAAATTTCAGAATTGCACCTTGCAATGTGGAGATATTACTGTTTGTGCATTTACAATATTCATTGATTTTTGCCATTGAAAAACATGTTTTTCATATACCAGAAATGTTTGAAGCTACTGACTGAATGAAAGGAGCTGGCATCTCACTCTCTTTGAATCTTCTTTATCATGCTAGGATTAACAGGAAAAAGCTAAAAATTTCAGAATTGCACCGTGCAATGTGGAGATATTACTGTTTGTGCATTTACAATATTCATTGATTTTTGCCATTGAAAAACATGTTTTTCATATACCAGAAATGTTTGAAGCTACTGACTGAATGAAAGGAGCTGGCATCTCACTCTCTTTGAATCTTCTTTATCATGCTAGGATTAACAGGAAAAAGCAAAAAATTTCAGAATTGCACCTTGCAATGTGGAGATATTACTGTTTGTGCATTTACAATATTCATTGATTTTTGCCATTGAAAAACGTCCAGAAATGTTTGAAGCTACTGACTGAATGAAAGGAGCTGGCATCTCACTCTCTTTGAATCTTCTTTATCATGCTAGGATTAACAGGAAAAAGCAAAAAATTTCAGAATTGCACCGTGCAATGTGGAGATATTACTGTTTGTGCATTTACAATATTCATTGATTTTTGCCATTGAAAAACATGTTTTTCATATACCAGAAATGTTTGAAGCTACTGACTGAATGAAAGGAGCTGGCATCTCACTCTCTTTGAATCTTCTTTATCATGCTCGGATTAACAGGAAAAAGCTAAAAATTTCAGAATTGCACCGTGCAATGTGGAGATATTACTGTTTGTGCATTTACAATATTCATTGATTTTTGCCATTGAAAAACATGTTTTTCATATACCAGAAATGTTTGAAGCTACTGACTGAATGAAAGGAGCTGGCATCTCACTCTCTTTGAATCTTCTTTATCATGCTAGGATTAGCAGGAAAAAGCAAAAAATTTCAGAATTGCACCTTGCAATGTGGAGATATTACTGTTTGTGCATTTACAATATTCATTGATTTTTGCCATTGAAAAACATGTTTTTCATATACCAGAAATGTTTGAAGCTACTGACTGAATGAAAGGAGCTGGCATCTCACTCTCTTTGAATCTTCTTTATCATGCTAGGATTAGCAGGAAAAAGCAAAAAATTTCAGAATTGCACCTTGCAATGTGGAGATATTACTGTTTGTGCATTTACAATATTCATTGATTTTTGCCATTGAAAAACATGTTTTTCATATACCAGAAATGTTTGAAGCTACTGACTGAATGAAAGGAGCTGGCATCTCACTCTCTTTGAATCTTCTTTATCATGCTAGGATTAACAGGAAAAAGCTAAAAATTTCAGAATTGCACCGTGCAATGTGGAGATATTACTGTTTGTGCATTTACAATATTCATTGATTTTTGCCATTGAAAAACATGTTTTTCATATACCAGAAATGTTTGAAGCTACTGACTGAATGAAAGGAGCTGGCATCTCACTCTCTTTGAATCTTCTTTATCATGCTAGGATTAGCAGGAAAAAGCAAAAAATTTCAGAATTGCACCTTGCAATGTGGAGATATTACTGTTTGTGCATTTACAATATTCATTGATTTTTGCCATTGAAAAACATGTTTTTCATATACCAGAAATGTTTGAAGCTACTGACTGAATGAAAGGAGCTGGCATCTCACTCTCTTTGAATCTTCTTTATCATGCTAGGATTAACAGGAAAAAGCAAAAAATTTCAGAATTGCACCTTGCAATGTGGAGATATTACTGTTTGTGCATTTACAATATTCATTGATTTTTGCCATTGAAAAACATGTTTTTCATATACCAGAAATGTTTGAAGCTACTGACTGAATGAAAGGAGCTGGCATCTCACTCTCTTTGAATCTTCTTTATCATGCTAGGATTAACAGGAAAAAGCTAAAAATTTCAGAATTGCACCGTGCAATGTGGAGATATTACTGTTTGTGCATTTACAATATTCATCGATTTTTGCCATTGAAAAACATGTTTTTCATATACCAGAAATGTTTGAAGCTACTGACTGAATGAAAGGAGCTGGCATCTCACTCTCTTTGAATCTTCTTTATCATGCTAGGATTAGCAGGAAAAAGCAAAAAATTTCAGAATTGCACCTTGCAATGTGGAGATATTACTGTTTGTGCATTTACAATATTCATTGATTTTTGCCATTGAAAAACATGTTTTTCATATACCAGAAATGTTTGAAGCTACTGACTGAATGAAAGGAGCTGGCATCTCACTCTCTTTGAATCTTCTTTATCATGCTAGGATTAACAGGAAAAAGCTAAAAATTTCAGAATTGCACCGTGCAATGTGGAGATATTACTGTTTGTGCATTTACAATATTCATTGATTTTTGCCATTGAAAAACATGTTTTTCATATACCAGAAATGTTTGAAGCTACTGACTGAATGAAAGGAGCTGGCATCTCACTCTCTTTGAATCTTCTTTATCATGCTAGGATTAGCAGGAAAAAGCAAAAAATTTCAGAATTGCACCTTGCAATGTGGAGATATTACTGTTTGTGCATTTACAATATTCATTGATTTTTGCCATTGAAAAACATGTTTTTCATATACCAGAAATGTTTGAAGCTACTGACTGAATGAAAGGAGCTGGCATCTCACTCTCTTTGAATCTTCTTTATCATGCTAGGATTAACAGGAAAAAGCAAAAAATTTCAGAATTGCACCTTGCAATGTGGAGATATTACTGTTTGTGCATTTACAATATTCATTGATTTTTGCCATTGAAAAACATGTTTTTCATATACCAGAAATGTTTGAAGCTACTGACTGAATGAAAGGAGCTGGCATCTCACTCTCTTTGAATCTTCTTTATCATGCTAGGATTAACAGGAAAAAGCTAAAAATTTCAGAATTGCACCGTGCAATGTGGAGATATTACTGTTTGTGCATTTACAATATTCATTGATTTTTGCCATTGAAAAACATGTTTTTCATATACCAGAAATGTTTGAAGCTACTGACTGAATGAAAGGAGCTGGCATCTCACTCTCTTTGAATCTTCTTTATCATGCTAGGATTAACAGGAAAAAGCTAAAAATTTCAGAATTGCACCGTGCAATGTGGAGATATTACTGTTTGTGCATTTACAATATTCATTGATTTTTGCCATTGAAAAACATGTTTTTCATATACCAGAAATGTTTGAAGCTACTGACTGAATGAAAGGAGCTGGCATCTCACTCTCTTTGAATCTTCTTTATCATGCTAGGATTAGCAGGAAAAAGCAAAAAATTTCAGAATTGCACCTTGCAATGTGGAGATATTACTGTTTGTGCATTTACAATATTCATTGATTTTTGCCATTGAAAAACATGTTTTTCATATACCAGAAATGTTTGAAGCTACTGACTGAATGAAAGGAGCTGGCATCTCACTCTCTTTGAATCTTCTTTATCATGCTAGGATTAACAGGAAAAAGCTAAAAATTTCAGAATTGCACCGTGCAATGTGGAGATATTACTGTTTGTGCATTTACAATATTCATTGATTTTTGCCATTGAAAAACATGTTTTTCATATACCAGAAATGTTTGAAGCTACTGACTGAATGAAAGGAGCTGGCATCTCACTCTCTTTGAATCTTCTTTATCATGCTAGGATTAGCAGGAAAAAGCAAAAAATTTCAGAATTGCACCTTGCAATGTGGAGATATTACTGTTTGTGCATTTACAATATTCATTGATTTTTGCCATTGAAAAACATGTTTTTCATATACCAGAAATGTTTGAAGCTACTGACTGAATGAAAGGAGCTGGCATCTCACTCTCTTTGAATCTTCTTTATCATGCTAGGATTAACAGGAAAAAGCAAAAAATTTCAGAATTGCACCTTGCAATGTGGAGATATTACTGTTTGTGCATTTACAATATTCATTGATTTTTGCCATTGAAAAACATGTTTTTCATATACCAGAAATGTTTGAAGCTACTGACTGAATGAAAGGAGCTGGCATCTCACTCTCTTTGAATCTTCTTTATCATGCTAGGATTAACAGGAAAAAGCTAAAAATTTCAGAATTGCACCGTGCAATGTGGAGATATTACTGTTTGTGCATTTACAATATTCATTGATTTTTGCCATTGAAAAACATGTTTTTCATATACCAGAAATGTTTGAAGCTACTGACTGAATGAAAGGAGCTGGCATCTCACTCTCTTTGAATCTTCTTTATCATGCTAGGATTAACAGGAAAAAGCAAAAAATTTCAGAATTGCACCTTGCAATGTGGAGATATTACTGTTTGTGCATTTACAATATTCATTGATTTTTGCCATTGAAAAACGTCCAGAAATGTTTGAAGCTACTGACTGAATGAAAGGAGCTGGCATCTCACTCTCTTTGAATCTTCTTTATCATGCTAGGATTAACAGGAAAAAGCTAAAAATTTCAGAATTGCACCGTGCAATGTGGAGATATTACTGTTTGTGCATTTACAATATTCATTGATTTTTGCCATTGAAAAACATGTTTTTCATATACCAGAAATGTTTGAAGCTACTGACTGAATGAAAGGAGCTGGCATCTCACTCTCTTTGAATCTTCTTTATCATGCTAGGATTAGCAGGAAAAAGCAAAAAATTTCAGAATTGCACCTTGCAATGTGGAGATATTACTGTTTGTGCATTTACAATATTCATTGATTTTTGCCATTGAAAAACATGTTTTTCATATACCAGAAATGTTTGAAGCTACTGACTGAATGAAAGGAGCTGGCATCTCACTCTCTTTGAATCTTCTTTATCATGCTCGGATTAACAGGAAAAAGCTAAAAATTTCAGAATTGCACCGTGCAATGTGGAGATATTACTGTTTGTGCATTTACAATATTCATTGATTTTTGCCATTGAAAAACATGTTTTTCATATACCAGAAATGTTTGAAGCTACTGACTGAATGAAAGGAGCTGGCATCTCACTCTCTTTGAATCTTCTTTATCATGCTAGGATTAGCAGGAAAAAGCAAAAAATTTCAGAATTGCACCTTGCAATGTGGAGATATTACTGTTTGTGCATTTACAATATTCATTGATTTTTGCCATTGAAAAACATGTTTTTCATATACCAGAAATGTTTGAAGCTACTGACTGAATGAAAGGAGCTGGCATCTCACTCTCTTTGAATCTTCTTTATCATGCTAGGATTAGCAGGAAAAAGCAAAAAATTTCAGAATTGCACCTTGCAATGTGGAGATATTACTGTTTGTGCATTTACAATATTCATTGATTTTTGCCATTGAAAAACATGTTTTTCATATACCAGAAATGTTTGAAGCTACTGACTGAATGAAAGGAGCTGGCATCTCACTCTCTTTGAATCTTCTTTATCATGCTAGGATTAACAGGAAAAAGCTAAAAATTTCAGAATTGCACCGTGCAATGTGGAGATATTACTGTTTGTGCATTTACAATATTCATTGATTTTTGTCATTGAAAAACATGTTTTTCATATACCAGAAATGTTTGAAGCTACTGACTGAATGAAAGGAGCTGGCATCTCACTCTCTTTGAATCTTCTTTATCATGCTAGGATTAGCAGGAAAAAGCAAAAAATTTCAGAATTGCACCTTGCAATGTGGAGATATTACTGTTTGTGCATTTACAATATTCATTGATTTTTGCCATTGAAAAACATGTTTTTCATATACCAGAAATGTTTGAAGCTACTGACTGAATGAAAGGAGCTGGCATCTCACTCTCTTTGAATCTTCTTTATCATGCTAGGATTAACAGGAAAAAGCAAAAAATTTCAGAATTGCACCTTGCAATGTGGAGATATTACTGTTTGTGCATTTACAATATTCATTGATTTTTGCCATTGAAAAACATGTTTTTCATATACCAGAAATGTTTGAAGCTACTGACTGAATGAAAGGAGCTGGCATCTCACTCTCTTTGAATCTTCTTTATCATGCTAGGATTAACAGGAAAAAGCTAAAAATTTCAGAATTGCACCGTGCAATGTGGAGATATTACTGTTTGTGCATTTACAATATTCATTGATTTTTGCCATTGAAAAACATGTTTTTCATATACCAGAAATGTTTGAAGCTACTGACTGAATGAAAGGAGCTGGAATCTCACTCTCTTTGAATCTTCTTTATCATGCTAGGATTAGCAGGAAAAAGCAAAAAATTTCAGAATTGCACCTTGCAATGTGGAGATATTACTGTTTGTGCATTTACAATATTCATTGATTTTTGCCATTGAAAAACATGTTTTTCATATACCAGAAATGTTTGAAGCTACTGACTGAATGAAAGGAGCTGGCATCTCACTCTCTTTGAATCTTCTTTATCATGCTAGGATTAACAGGAAAAAGCTAAAAATTTCAGAATTGCACCGTGCAATGTGGAGATATTACTGTTTGTGCATTTACAATATTCATTGATTTTTGCCATTGAAAAACATGTTTTTCATATACCAGAAATGTTTGAAGCTACTGACTGAATGAAAGGAGCTGGCATCTCACTCTCTTTGAATCTTCTTTATCATGCTAGGATTAGCAGGAAAAAGCAAAAAATTTCAGAATTGCACCTTGCAATGTGGAGATATTACTGTTTGTGCATTTACAATATTCATTGATTTTTGCCATTGAAAAACATGTTTTTCATATACCAGAAATGTTTGAAGCTACTGACTGAATGAAAGGAGCTGGCATCTCACTCTCTTTGAATCTTCTTTATCATGCTAGGATTAACAGGAAAAAGCAAAAAAATTCAGAATTGCACCTTGCAATGTGGAGATATTACTGTTTGTGCATTTACAATATTCATTGATTTTTGCCATTGAAAAACATGTTTTTCATATACCAGAAATGTTTGAAGCTACTGACTGAATGAAAGGAGCTGGCATCTCACTCTCTTTGAATCTTCTTTATCATGCTAGGATTAACAGGAAAAAGCTAAAAATTTCAGAATTGCACCGTGCAATGTGGAGATATTACTGTTTGTGCATTTACAATATTCATTGATTTTTGCCATTGAAAAACATGTTTTTCATATACCAGAAATGTTTGAAGCTACTGACTGAATGAAAGGAGCTGGCATCTCACTCTCTTTGAATCTTCTTTATCATGCTAGGATTAACAGGAAAAAGCTAAAAATTTCAGAATTGCACCGTGCAATGTGGAGATATTACTGTTTGTGCATTTACAATATTCATTGATTTTTGCCATTGAAAAACATGTTTTTCATATACCAGAAATGTTTGAAGCTACTGACTGAATGAAAGGAGCTGGCATCTCACTCTCTTTGAATCTTCTTTATCATGCTAGGATTAGCAGGAAAAAGCAAAAAATTTCAGAATTGCACCATGCAATGTGGAGATATTACTGTTTGTGCATTTACAATATTCATTGATTTTTGCCATTGAAAAACATGTTTTTCATATACCAGAAATGTTTGAAGCTACTGACTGAATGAAAGGAGCTGGCATCTCACTCTCTTTGAATCTTCTTTATCATGCTAGGATTAACAGGAAAAAGCAAAAAATTTCAGAATTGCACCTTGCAATGTGGAGATATTACTGTTTGTGCATTTACAATATTCATTGATTTTTGCCATTGAAAAACATGTTTTTCATATACCAGAAATGTTTGAAGCTACTGACTGAATGAAAGGAGCTGGCATCTCACTCTCTTTGAATCTTCTTTATCATGCTAGTGATTAACAGGAAAAAGCTAAAAATTTCAGAATTGCACCGTGCAATGTGGAGATATTACTGTTTGTGCATTTACAATATTCATTGATTTTTGCCATTGAAAAACATGTTTTTCATATACCAGAAATGTTTGAAGCTACTGACTGAATGAAAGGAGCTGGCATCTCACTCTCTTTGAATCTTCTTTATCATGCTAGGATTAGCAGGAAAAAGCAAAAAATTTCAGAATTGCACCTTGCAATGTGGAGATATTACTGTTTGTGCATTTACAATATTCATTGATTTTTGCCATTGAAAAACATGTTTTTCATATACCAGAAATGTTTGAAGCTACTGACTGAATGAAAGGAGCTGGCATCTCACTCTCTTTGAATCTTCTTTATCATGCTAGGATTAACAGGAAAAAGCTAAAAATTTCAGAATTGCACCGTGCAATGTGGAGATATTACTGTTTGTGCATTTACAATATTCATTGATTTTTGCCATTGAAAAACATGTTTTTCATATACCAGAAATGTTTGAAGCTACTGACTGAATGAAAGGAGCTGGCATCTCACTCTCTTTGAATCTTCTTTATCATGCTAGGATTAACAGGAAAAAGCTAAAAATTTCAGAATTGCACCGTGCAATGTGGAGATATTACTGTTTGTGCATTTACAATATTCATTGATTTTTGCCATTGAAAAACATGTTTTTCATATACCAGAAATGTTTGAAGCTACTGACTGAATGAAAGGAGCTGGCATCTCACTCTCTTTGAATCTTCTTTATCATGCTAGGATTAGCAGGAAAAAGCAAAAAATTTCAGAATTGCACCTTGCAATGTGGAGATATTACTGTTTGTGCATTTACAATATTCATTGATTTTTGCCATTGAAAAACATGTTTTTCATATACCAGAAATGTTTGAAGCTACTGACTGAATGAAAGGAGCTGGCATCTCACTCTCTTTGAATCTTCTTTATCATGCTAGGATTAACAGGAAAAAGCTAAAAATTTCAGAATTGCACCGTGCAATGTGGAGATATTACTGTTTGTGCATTTACAATATTCATTGATTTTTGCCATTGAAAAACATGTTTTTCATATACCAGAAATGTTTGAAGCTACTGACTGAATGAAAGGAGCTGGCATCTCACTCTCTTTGAATCTTCTTTATCATGCTAGGATTAGCAGGAAAAAGCAAAAAATTTCAGAATTGCACCTTGCAATGTGGAGATATTACTGTTTGTGCATTTACAATATTCATTGATTTTTGCCATTGAAAAACATGTTTTTCATATACCAGAAATGTTTGAAGCTACTGACTGAATGAAAGGAGCTGGCATCTCACTCTCTTTGAATCTTCTTTATCATGCTAGGATTAACAGGAAAAAGCTAAAAATTTCAGAATTGCACCGTGCAATGTGGAGATATTACTGTTTGTGCATTTACAATATTCATTGATTTTTGCCATTGAAAAACATGTTTTTCATATACCAGAAATGTTTGAAGCTACTGACTGAATGAAAGGAGCTGGCATCTCACTCTCTTTGAATCTTCTTTATCATGCTAGGATTAGCAGGAAAAAGCAAAAAATTTCAGAATTGCACCTTGCAATGTGGAGATATTACTGTTTGTGCATTTACAATATTCATTGATTTTTGCCATTGAAAAACATGTTTTTCATATACCAGAAATGTTTGAAGCTACTGACTGAATGAAAGGAGCTGGCATCTCACTCTCTTTGAATCTTCTTTATCATGCTAGGATTAACAGGAAAAAGCTAAAAATTTCAGAATTGCACCGTGCAATGTGGAGATATTACTGTTTGTGCATTTACAATATTCATTGATTTTTGCCATTGAAAAACATGTTTTTCATATACCAGAAATGTTTGAAGCTACTGACTGAATGAAAGGAGCTGGCATCTCACTCTCTTTGAATCTTCTTTATCATGCTAGGATTAGCAGGAAAAAGCAAAAAATTTCAGAATTGCACCTTGCAATGTGGAGATATTACTGTTTGTGCATTTACAATATTCATTGATTTTTGCCATTGAAAAACATGTTTTTCATATACCAGAAATGTTTGAAGCTACTGACTGAATGAAAGGAGCTGGCATCTCACTCTCTTTGAATCTTCTTTATCATGCTAGGATTAACAGGAAAAAGCTAAAAATTTCAGAATTGCACCGTGCAATGTGGAGATATTACTGTTTGTGCATTTACAATATTCATTGATTTTTGCCATTGAAAAACATGTTTTTCATATACCAGAAATGTTTGAAGCTACTGACTGAATGAAAGGAGCTGGCATCTCACTCTCTTTGAATCTTCTTTATCATGCTAGGATTAGCAGGAAAAAGCAAAAAATTTCAGAATTGCACCTTGCAATGTGGAGATATTACTGTTTGTGCATTTACAATATTCATTGATTTTTGCCATTGAAAAACATGTTTTTCATATACCAGAAATGTTTGAAGCTACTGACTGAATGAAAGGAGCTGGCATCTCACTCTCTTTGAATCTTCTTTATCATGCTAGGATTAACAGGAAAAAGCAAAAAATTTCAGAATTGCACCTTGCAATGTGGAGATATTACTGTTTGTGCATTTACAATATTCATTGATTTTTGCCATTGAAAAACATGTTTTTCATATACCAGAAATGTTTGAAGCTACTGACTGAATGAAAGGAGCTGGCATCTCACTCTCTTTGAATCTTCTTTATCATGCTAGGATTAACAGGAAAAAGCTAAAAATTTCAGAATTGCACCGTGCAATGTGGAGATATTACTGTTTGTGCATTTACAATATTCATTGATTTTTGCCATTGAAAAACATGTTTTTCATATACCAGAAATGTTTGAAGCTACTGACTGAATGAAAGGAGCTGGCATCTCACTCTCTTTGAATCTTCTTTATCATGCTAGGATTAACAGGAAAAAGCTAAAAATTTCAGAATTGCACCGTGCAATGTGGAGATATTACTGTTTGTGCATTTAAAATATTCATTGATTTTTGCCATTGAAAAACATGTTTTTCATATACCAGAAATGTTTGAAGCTACTGACTGAATGAAAGGAGCTGGCATCTCACTCTCTTTGAATCTTCTTTATCATGCTAGGATTAGCAGGAAAAAGCAAAAAATTTCAGAATTGCACCTTGCAATGTGGAGATATTACTGTTTGTGCATTTACAATATTCATTGATTTTTGCCATTGAAAAACATGTTTTTCATATACCAGAAATGTTTGAAGCTACTGACTGAATGAAAGGAGCTGGCATCTCACTCTCTTTGAATCTTCTTTATCATGCTAGGATTAACAGGAAAAAGCAAAGAATTTCAGAATTGCACCTTGCAATGTGGAGATATTACTGTTTGTGCATTTACAATATTCATTGATTTTTGCCATTGAAAAACATGTTTTTCATATACCAGAAATGTTTGAAGCTACTGACTGAATGAAAGGAGCTGGCATCTCACTCTCTTTGAATCTTATTTATCATGCTAGGATTAACAGGAAAAAGTTAAAAATTTCAGAATTGCACCGTGCAATGTGGAGATATTACTGTTTGTGCATTTACAATATTCATTGATTTTTGCCATTGAAAAACATGTTTTTCATATACCAGAAATGTTTGAAGCTACTGACTGAATGAAAGGAGCTGGCATCTCACTCTCTTTGAATCTTCTTTATCATGCTAGGATTAGCAGGAAAAAGCAAAAAATTTCAGAATTGCACCGTGCAATGTGGAGATATTACTGTTTGTGCATTTACAATATTCATTGATTTTTGCCATTGAAAAACATGTTTTTCATATACCAGAAATGTTTGAAGCTACTGACTGAATGAAAGGAGCTGGCATCTCACTCTCTTTGAATCTTCTTTATCATGCTAGGATTAACAGGAAAAAGCTAAAAATTTCAGAATTGCACCGTGCAATGTGGAGATATTACTGTTTGTGCATTTACAATATTCATTGATTTTTGCCATTGAAAAACATGTTTTTCATATACCAGAAATGTTTGAAGCTACTGACTGAATGAAAGGAGCTGGCATCTCACTCTCATTGAATCTTCTTTATCATGCTAGGATTAGCAGGAAAAAGCAAAAAATTTCAGAATTGCACCGTGCAATGTGGAGATATTACGGTTTGTGCATTTACAATATTCATTGATTTTTGCCATTGAAAAACATGTTTTTCATATACCAGAAATGTTTGAAGCTACTGACTGAATGAAAGGAGCTGGCATCTCACTCTCTTTGAATCTTCTTTATCATGCTAGGATTAACAGGAAAAAGCTAAAAATTTCAGAATTGCACCGTGCAATGTGGAGATATTACTGTTTGTGCATTTACAATATTCATTGATTTTTGCCATTGAAAAACATGTTTTTCATATACCAGAAATGTTTGAAGCTACTGACTGAATGAAAGGAGCTGGCATCTCACTCTCTTTGAATCTTCTTTATCATGCTAGGATTAGCAGGAAAAAGCAAAAAATTTCAGAATTGCACCTTGCAATGTGGAGATATTACTGTTTGTGCATTTACAATATTCATTGATTTTTGCCATTGAAAAACATGTTTTTCATATACCAGAAATGTTTGAAGCTACTGACTGAATGAAAGGAGCTGGCATCTCACTCTCTTTGAATCTTCTTTATCATGCTAGGATTAACAGGAAAAAGCAAAAAATTTCAGAATTGCACCTTGCAATGTGGAGATATTACTGTTTGTGCATTTACAATATTCATTGATTTTTGCCATTGAAAAACATGTTTTTCATATACCAGAAATGTTTGAAGCTACTGACTGAATGAAAGGAGCTGGCATCTCACTCTCTTTGAATCTTCTTTATCATGCTAGGATTAACAGGAAAAAGCTAAAAATTTCAGAATTGCACCGTGCAATGTGGAGATATTACTGTTTGTGCATTTACAATATTCATTGATTTTTGCCATTGAAAAACATGTTTTTCATATACCAGAAATGTTTGAAGCTACTGACTGAATGAAAGGAGCTGGCATCTCACTCTCTTTGAATCTTCTTTATCATGCTAGGATTAGCAGGAAAAAGCAAAAAATTTCAGAATTGCACCTTGCAATGTGGAGATATTACTGTTTGTGCATTTACAATATTCATTGATTTTTGCCATTGAAAAACATGTTTTTCATATACCAGAAATGTTTGAAGCTACTGACTGAATGAAAGGAGCTGGCATCTCACTCTCTTTGAATCTTCTTTATCATGCTAGGATTAACAGGAAAAAGCAAAAAATTTCAGAATTGCACCTTGCAATGTGGAGATATTACTGTTTGTGCATTTACAATATTCATTGATTTTTGCCATTGAAAAACATGTTTTTCATATACCAGAAATGTTTGAAGCTACTGACTGAATGAAAGGAGCTGGCATCTCACTCTCTTTGAATCTTCTTTATCATGCTAGGATTAACAGGAAAAAGCTAAAAATTTCAGAATTGCACCGTGCAATGTGGAGATATTACTGTTTGTGCATTTACAATATTCATTGATTTTTGCCATTGAAAAACATGTTTTTCATATACCAGAAATGTTTGAAGCTACTGACTGAATGAAAGGAGCTGGCATCTCACTCTCTTTGAATCTTCTTTATCATGCTAGGATTAGCAGGAAAAAGCAAAAAATTTCAGAATTGCACCTTGCAATGTGGAGATATTACTGTTTGTGCATTTACAATATTCATTGATTTTTGCCATTGAAAAACATGTTTTTCATATACCAGAAATGTTTGAAGCTACTGACTGAATGAAAGGAGCTGGCATCTCACTCTCTTTGTTTTACCATATTTTTTTATTTTTAAAAAACAATTTAACAGGGGAATAACAATCGTAGCATAGAAGTGGTGATAAAAGAATATTCGTAGTAAAGGGAAAATTCTGAGGGAAGGGGAAGGGAAAAAGGTACAAACAGGAATGGATAAACAGGAAAGATGGGAGAAATTTGTTCGTCAAAAAGTATATACGATAGTACATAAACATGAACAATTTAAGCACACATTACTATCATTAGCAAATTAAACATATTAATGAGCTAAACATGACACACATTGAGATGTTCCAGCATTATAAGAAGGTAGAGGGAACCTAGTGGACCAAATATCCCACTTCCTAGAGAATTTAAGTAAGTTATTGTTGATAAGGGCAAATCTGAGTTCAAATATTCTGTGAAGATTCATCTTATCAACTAAGTCCTCCAGAGTGGGGACATGTGACTTTCTCCAATAAAAAGCCAATGCGTTCTTACAAACTGAAAATAAATGAATCACCAGAGATCTTTCAAATGACTTGCATGATTCAAGATCCAAGGATAGTAAAGCCCTTTGAGGGGTCAATACTAATGGTCTACCTAAAAGATCATCAACCAAAGAAGAGATCTGAGCCCATAGATTACGGATTTTCGTGCAGCTCCAAAAGAGATGTAAAAGATCTCCCCTAAGGCCGCACTCCCTCCAACAAAGGGGAGAGTTGCTGGGCTTTATATGGTGTAGCCTGATTGGAGTGTAATACCATCTGGTTAGAATTTTGAAGTAGGCCTCTTGTAAGGGCATAGATATATTAGAGGCTTGGGAAAAAAGAACAGCATTCTCCCATTGGTCGGAATGGAAATTGAGTTTTAGGTCTTTTTCCCATCGTATCATGTAAAGGTGTTTTTGAAAAGAAAGATCATTATTGAAACTGTTATATATGTGTCTCAGGCTCCAAAAAATTTTATGGGATGGGTTGCTTAACAGGTTCACCGAGGTTTCAGAAATGATAAGTTTGCCAGAAATGAATTCCAGAATTATGTTTTTTAAATGAGAATATAAAAAGAAATCAGAAGAGGGTAAGTTGAATCTTTTTTTTAGAGTTTGGAAAGGAATAAAAACAGAAGCTTCATACAGGTCTCCAATTTTCCTTAACCCTTTATTGTCCCATTGATCTGGAATGGAAGAGTTATATAGATCAGCAACAAAACCAATTGGGAAATTTTTGACAAGAGAAAGCTTATCCATATCGGAATCTTTCAAGGAGCTCTTTTTCTTTCTTTTGGCGATTTTTTTCCAGGCGTCAATAATCGCCTGGAAAATAGGGTGGGAAGAATCATGAGTGCACTGTTTAAAGAGATGCCTAAGTAACAAATCACGAGGAGAGGAGCCGTTATTTAAGAAAGTCTCTAGAATCATCCAAGCTGGGGGATTGTCAGAATTAAACCAATTACTGCTCTGTTTGATAAGGTTTGCCAAATAATAAGCGGAAATATTAGGGTGGCTCAGACCTCCGTTACTTTTATTCTTGTACAATATATCTGCAGATATCCTCGCACGTTTATTATCCCAGACATAAGAATTAATCTGATTTTGGATTTTTTGAACAAAGATGTGGGAAATAGCTAAAGGAAGGTTGCGGAAAAAATATAAAATTTTGGGAAGAACAAACATCTTGATAGAGAGGACTCTACCCCACCACGACAAATCTCTCTTCATAAAGTCCATCAAATCTCCTCGGATGATGTCATCAATCAGAACCAGATTGTCAGAGATTGTTGAGTTAATATTTTTACCAATACTGATCCCCAAATAAGTCAGATTGCGTTTAGCCACACCAAAGGAAAATCTCGAGTGTAAAACCTCTCTCGTCTGACGGTCCAGATTAATGTTTAAAAGTTTAGACTTCTCATTATTGATCTTAAAATAAGAAATCTGAGAGAATATTTCTAGAACCTTCGAAACCTCCGCAACTGAATTTATTGGGTCCAGCAGGGAAAGCATAACATCATCTGCAAAGAGGCCAATTTTAAATTCTCGAGATGGGGTAGATATCCCTCTGATGTCAGTATTTTCTCTGATCCTCTGAGCAAGAGGCTCCATAGCCAGGACAAAGAGAAGAGGGGAAAGCGGGCAACCCTGTCTTGTACCATTTGTAATAGGGATTGGGTTTGAGAGATAATTGTTAACATAAATTTTTGCTTGGGGGTTAGAATAAAGGGCCATAATTGAAGAGAGAAAATTGTTGTCAAAACCAAATTTAATAAGGGTGAGTTTAAGGTATAGCCAATTTAGCCTGTCGAAAGCTTTTTCAGCATCTAGGGCAAGCAATGAAGTTGGGAGTTTCGCCGTATTTATAACCTTAATAATATTCAAGAGTCTTCTAGAGCCATCAGTTGCTTGTCTCCCACCAACGAAGCCAATTTGATCGTCGTTGATGAGAGATGGGAGAATAGTCGATAAACGGTTGGCCAGAATTTTCGAGTATATCTTAATGTCAGTATTAATTAGCGAAATGGGCCTATAATTTTTAACATTATCTCTCTCTTCTTTAGACTTGGGTATTAAGGTAATGGTAGCTTCCAGCATTTCTGAGGGGAAGGAGCTTATTGAGGAAGCATGATTGAAAATTTTCGTAAGAGGGAGAGAAAGTAGGTCGCAAAAAGTTTTATAATACTCATTGATGAACCCATCTGGACCCGGGGCCTTGAAAGCTTTAAGTTGCTTTATTGTGTTAATAATTTCAAGGTTAGAAAAAGGCTTGTTCAATGACTCGTGATCCAGAGGGCTCAATTTCGGTAGGTTAATGGAGGATAAAAATTTGTTGATTGCGTCTGGGTGAGGATGGGGAATTAGAGAGTCAGTTTTGATATTATAGAGTTTTTTGTAAAAGTCTGCAAACTGGTTCACTATATCTTTAGGGTGACAAAACGTTATTCCACTATTATTCTTTATTTTATCTATTCTATTAATTGCTCTTTTACATTTAACTAGGCGGGCCATAAAGCGGGTAGGTTTATTTAGAGCCGCATAGTAATTAAATTTTGATTTCCGAATAATCGCATCATAGGAAGAAGAAATTTCTGATTTTAGCTCTACCCTTAAATTTGACAGTTCCTTTTGAATTATTGGGGAAGGGGAAGGAAGATTAATTTGCTCTAGTTCTTTTTCCCTAATCAGTTTTTGAAGAGAATTTATTTTTGTTCTTTTTTCTTTTTTTTCAGATGAGGATATCTGCATTAGTACACCACGAAGGACGGCCTTGTGAGCACACCAGCTGGAGAAGGGATTAGATAAATCTGGGGTATCATTTTCCTTAAAATAATCAGAAATAGCTTTTTCAATAATTTTTTTGTTCTTGGGGTTATGAATAAGTGAAGATCTACATTTCCAAAGAAAACCATTTTTAATAAGAGGACCAATATGAATTTCACATGACGTAGGGGCATGATCTGATAGCGACCTGAGGCCTATAGATACGTTAGAGAATTTGGGTAAAGAAAAGACGTCAGTTACTATTAAGTCAATTCTAGAGGCCGTTTGGTGAGCATCCGAAAAGTGTGAGAATTCTTTGGATGTAGTTTGCAGACATCTAAATGTGTCAAATAGTTCATTTTTATAGAGCCAATTATTTAGCGTCGGGTATAAGTGGCGGCTGGGGGAGGAAGAGTCCATATGCCCATCCGGAACCATGTTGAAATCTCCCAAAAAAATCAATTCGCCTCTCCTAACCTCTTCAACCTTTCTAAAAACCTTGTTCAAAAAGGGTATTTGCTTTTTATTTGGGGCGTATAGGTTAACAACAGTGCACTCATGATTATTTAGTTTACAGAGCAATATATGAAACCTTCCATTGGGATCTTTATGCTGATCTAAAAACTCAAATGGGACCGAGTCTTTGATCACTGTAGCTACACCGGCTTTTTTCCGGTCGCTAGTGGATTCAAATATATGAGGGTAGCGCTTGTGGGTGAAGGTAGGATGTTTCCCCTCGGCAAACCTTGTCTCCTGAAGACACGCAACATCAGCACCAAGATGACCCAATTCCTTCCAAAGGGAGAATCTCTTATTGGGACTGTTTAGGCCTCTTACATTGTAAGTGATGATCTTGATGGGCATAGGTAAATTAGCAATCAGAATAAGCCAAAAGGGTAGGGGTCAGTTGGTCCAACAAATTCCCAAAAAATAAATCAATCAACAATCAAAGCTGGAATACAATATCTCACTATTAACTCAAAGATAGTAGTAACAATAACCAAGTATTCAAAGAAAAAAGAAAAAACGAATCAAAAAATCTCCTGAGGGAACCTTCACTGTAAAGGTTCTCCCTCAGATTGGGGGGGAAAAATAATGTGGACAAGCCTCGAAGGCTAAATATAAAGAAGAATGAAAAATCTAGTATGACATATTAGGTGAGGTGGTGAGTAAGTTTATTTTTTTAATAAAAGGGCTCCCGAAAGAGTAGTGTTTCACATTTCAACGGTGGGGTATCTTTGCAGCTTTGTGGGGAATGTCCCTTATAAAGTCAAAAAATTTAGGGCCTTCATCAGGATCTGTAAGAGTAAATGTTTTCCCGTTAAAGAAAATCAGCAACTTAACTGGAAAGCCCCACCTATACGGGATATTCATATCTCTCAGTCTATCTGTGGTCAATTTGTATGACCTTCTCGCATCCATGGTTTCTTTGGAAAAATCTGAAAAGATTTTTAGGTGTGAGAAAGGCTCAGGAAAAGTCCTGTTTTCCCTGATATATTTCAAAATTCTCTCTTTGGTCGAGAAAAAATGTAACCTAACTATTACATCTCTAGGGAGATCCGAGGAGATGGAGGTCGGACGAAATAAGCGGTGTGCCCTATCAATGATAAGATCCTGCTCAGAAAGGGATGGGATTGTCTGGTGAAGTAAGTCTTTGACATAGGTCGAGATATCTGAAGGAGATATATTCTCAGATACGCCTCTAATTTTCAAATTATTTCTCCTGCTTCTATCCTCCAAATCCGCCACTTTTCATCTGAGTCTCTTAAGCTCTGTTTTAATTTCTAGATTATCAGAAGAGACAGACTCTACCTTTCCCTCCACCGTTTCGAGCCTTTTAGTGTTTTCCTCCAATTTAACCCCAAACGCTTCCAAAGTAGTTTTCATGGTGTCAACTTGTTTCTCGAAGCCCAGTTTCATATTTCTGTCAATCGTCTTTAAAAGATTGTCCAGATATGAACCAAGGTCGGTATTTCCCAAATCTTGAGAAATGGTCATTTTGACCGGGACATTAGGCGTAAAATCGGAGGGTGAAGGGGAAAAGTCTTTTTTAGGGCGTCTCTTATCTGGACTAGGATTAGGAGACGGGTCCGAGGATTCCTCCTCCGAACTCGGAGCCAATGAAGAATATTTGTTGCTCCAGTCTCCTGGGTCCCTTCTCTTTGAAGAGATGGAAACATCCATCTCTTCTACTTTCCTTTCCTTAATTACTGTAGAAGAGGCAGGTTTAGCGACAGGGATTCTCTGTGGTTTTGGAGAAAATAGACTTTTAGCAGAGTCTTTGGTGGGAGAGCTTACTTTAAAACTCTGTCTGTCGTCAGGATTTCTATGAGGTGATCTGGACTTAAGTGGACTAATAGTGTTGACAGTATCTTCTGAGGGATTTGAAAAAGAAGAGCGTTGAGAGGACTTCGCTCTTACCACACTAGTTTTAAGGGGAGCTTCCAAAGACTTTTGGGTATTTTTTTTGTTAGCCGCCATTGTAAAAAAAAAAAAAAAAAAAAAAAAAAAAAAATATATAAGTCCTAAGTGTATATATAAGGAAAACACCAAAAAGACAATGGAAATATTTAACCTAGAGAGTGGACAGAAGACTTTAGAGTAGCAAAATGACTAGGAACAATGACTGGAAGAAATTAGCATTAAACAAATATCATTCCAATAAGAGGCAATCAATACCCTTAAAGACTGTAGAATTATGTACCCCCTAGAATGCAATCCTTTAAATGTAAATCACAATCAAAAATATCAAGAAAAATAGTAAACTTGACCTGAGGGATAAAAATAAAAGGCACATATAGTTCTTAACAGAAAACTAATTATTGTGGAAACTTGCAGATCTGTAGAGTTCCATGGGCACCAACTGTTATATGTATATCAGGTAGCGAAGTCACAGTATATATATATGGAGGCAGAAGCAATTCCTCCTATCCCCCACCTCCCTCAAAGTCAAGTCTCACAATTAAAATGATTGTACAAAGTTTGGTGTTTAATGGACCTCTGTATCAGTACTGATATAAAATCAGCACCATGGACAGCAGTGCAAAGCGACGTTGCAGCAGGAGGCAGGAGAATTAACTAATGTAAAATCAGCACCATGGACAGCAGTACAGAGCGACGCTATAGCAGGGGCAGGAGAGTTTGACTGAAATCAGCACCATGGACAGCAGTTCAAATCAGCACCATGGACAGCAGTGCAGAGCGACGCCGCAGCAGAGGGCAGGAGAATTTGATCAGCACCATGGACAGCAGTGCTGAGCTACGCCGCAGCAGGGGGCGGGAGATTTAAAGAATATCAGCTGATTGTGAGTATGAGACAGTGTAGGGCAGCGGTGCTGCTGCAGCAAGGGACCAAAGGCAAGTTCAAGGCTCAGCAGCGCTACCACAGGAGGGGGAGGCAGTCACAAAGGTCAGCAGGGTCCAGATACCTGAGGGGCACTATCAGCAGAGCGGCACAACGGGGAAAGACGGAGCGGACCTCAGGCACCAGCGGCGCTCACCAGCTGGGAGCAGAAGGAACGGAGCGGCCCCTTATCAGAGGGAGGGGGGATACCGCCGCCACTGTATAAGCCCTGGGGACGTGGGGACACCGGCTATATATACCGGCGGTGCCTGTAATCAGAGGGAAGCTTGGTATGCCGGCTCCTGAACAGAGGAGGGGGGACCACTACTATGAAAACAGCCCCGGAGCACAGGTAACAGCCGCAGAGGAGAGGAGAGAACCGGGCGCAGACAGCAGCGGTGGCAGTGAGCCGAGGGGAGGAAAGGGACACAGCAGCTTCACATTAATGAATGGGGACACCTCTGCACCGGAGCAGCCCCGGAACCAGGGCCAACAGACCCCCAGAAACCCGTTAGGAGCCCCGGTGTCAGCCGGGGCTTATCTAAGCTGACCTGTAGTATGCAGTCCCGCTCCGTCCCAGTCTCCTGAGCTCCGCGTCAAACAGGCTAGGCTCTCGGTCCCCCGTCGGCAGCAAGGGTCCTGTCCTCGGGGTCCAGTGGGATTAGGGATACTTGATCCGGGGTGGCAGCTCCTCTTCTTTATGGAGTGGAGTCCTGTGGGTCCGGTCCGTCCTTCTGTGGGGCAGTGACAGTAGATTGCAGAGCCTGGTTTTTCAGGCTGTCGCCGGCTTCCAATTCTCAATCTCCTCCTGTCTTCTCCTCCTGGGTCCGGCGTCGGTGTCAGGACAGCTGATGTTGCTGGAGGGTCCAGCTCCCGGAGGAGAGCAGAGCAGAGCAGGCTTACGCTGCTATCCCCGTCACTTCAAAGCAGCGCTGCAGAGTGACTGGAAACAAGAAAAGGGCCGCAGAGTGACTGGAAACAAGAAAAGGGCCGCCAGTGATCGCCTGGGTGTCAGAACCAGAACCAAAATGTGCCACCCCGTGGGTTAAAAATAAGCTCTGACAACAGTCAGGGGGCCCAGTATATAATGTTCAGTTAAATGAAGTGAGAGAAATATGTGCCCCCACCGATCTGTGAGCTTAAAGGGGCACGTCACAGCCTCAGGGACTGGAATGCTCACCAGGACTTACCGCAGCTGCATATAAAGCCTGCTGGCAGTCCTTAAGTCCGGAATAAAACGATGTAATCCTGGGTCCGGAGGTAAAAGGGCATAAATGGGTCCACAATCCTGTAGGGCCACGTTACAGAGTCACTTCAATGGTGGATTCTGAGCCTCACCCAAATGTCTGAGCACAAAGCATCTCCAGGGTTGGTGGGGTTAGCAGGGATTCCTTGGTGTCAAAATGATCCCTGAATGATAGGAAGTCAAATTATATAGGAATTTTGAAAAAAAAATCTTCTTTTGTTGCTTAAAAAGTAGCTTTAAAGTGAAGCCCTCAGGGAGCTCAGGATCAAGCTGCCATCTCGTCCTGTGCTCAGGCCACACCCCCCATCTCACTCTCTTTGAATCTTCTTTATCATGCTAGGATTAACAGGAAAAAGCAAAAAATTTCAGAATTGCACCTTGCAATGTGGAGATATTACTGTTTGTGCATTTACAATATTCATTGATTTTTGCCATTGAAAAACGTCCAGAAATGTTTGAAGCTACTGACTGAATGAAAGGAGCTGGCATCTCACTCTCTTTGAATCTTCTTTATCATGCTAGGATTAACAGGAAAAAGCTAAAAATTTCAGAATTGCACCGTGCAATGTGGAGATATTACTGTTTGTGCATTTACAATATTCATTGATTTTTGCCATTGAAAAACATGTTTTTCATATACCAGAAATGTTTGAAGCTACTGACTGAATGAAAGGAGCTGGCATCTCACTCTCTTTGAATCTTCTTTATCATGCTAGGATTAGCAGGAAAAAGCAAAAAATTTCAGAATTGCACCTTGCAATGTGGAGATATTACTGTTTGTGCATTTACAATATTCATTGATTTTTGCCATTGAAAAACATGTTTTTCATATACCAGAAATGTTTGAAGCTACTGACTGAATGAAAGGAGCTGGCATCTCACTCTCTTTGAATCTTCTTTATCATGCTCGGATTAACAGGAAAAAGCTAAAAATTTCAGAATTGCACCGTGCAATGTGGAGATATTACTGTTTGTGCATTTACAATATTCATTGATTTTTGCCATTGAAAAACATGTTTTTCATATACCAGAAATGTTTGAAGCTACTGACTGAATGAAAGGAGCTGGCATCTCACTCTCTTTGAATCTTCTTTATCATGCTAGGATTAGCAGGAAAAAGCAAAAAATTTCAGAATTGCACCTTGCAATGTGGAGATATTACTGTTTGTGCATTTACAATATTCATTGATTTTTGCCATTGAAAAACATGTTTTTCATATACCAGAAATGTTTGAAGCTACTGACTGAATGAAAGGAGCTGGCATCTCACTCTCTTTGAATCTTCTTTATCATGCTAGGATCAGCAGGAAAAAGCAAAAAATTTCAGAATTGCACCTTGCAATGTGGAGATATTACTGTTTGTGCATTTACAATATTCATTGATTTTTGCCATTGAAAAACATGTTTTTCATATACCAGAAATGTTTGAAGCTACTGACTGAATGAAAGGAGCTGGCATCTCACTCTCTTTGAATCTTCTTTATCATGCTAGGATTAACAGGAAAAAGCTAAAAATTTCAGAATTGCACCGTGCAATGTGGAGATATTACTGTTTGTGCATTTACAATATTCGTTGATTTTTGCCATTGAAAAACATGTTTTTCATATACCAGAAATGTTTGAAGCTACTGACTGAATGAAAGGAGCTGGCATCTCACTCTCTTTGAATCTTCTTTATCATGCTAGGATTAGCAGGAAAAAGCAAAAAATTTCAGAATTGCACCTTGCAATGTGGAGATATTACTGTTTGTGCATTTACAATATTCATTGATTTTTGCCATTGAAAAACATGTTTTTCATATACCAGAAATGTTTGAAGCTACTGACTGAATGAAAGGAGCTGGCATCTCACTCTCTTTGAATCTTCTTTATCATGCTAGGATCAGCAGGAAAAAGCAAAAAATTTCAGAATTGCACCTTGCAATGTGGAGATATTACTGTTTGTGCATTTACAATATTCATTGATTTTTGCCATTGAAAAACATGTTTTTCATATACCAGAAATGTTTGAAGCTACTGACTGAATGAAAGGAGCTGGCATCTCACTCTCTTTGAATCTTCTTTATCATGCTAGGATTAACAGGAAAAAGCTAAAAATTTCAGAATTGCACCGTGCAATGTGGAGATATTACTGTTTGTGCATTTACAATATTCATTGATTTTTGCCATTGAAAAACATGTTTTTCATATACCAGAAATGTTTGAAGCTACTGACTGAATGAAAGGAGCTGGCATCTCACTCTCTTTGAATCTTCTTTATCATGCTAGGATTAACAGGAAAAAGCTAAAAATTTCAGAATTGCACCGTGCAATGTGGAGATATTACTGTTTGTGCATTTAAAATATTCATTGATTTTTGCCATTGAAAAACATGTTTTTCATATACCAGAAATGTTTGAAGCTACTGACTGAATGAAAGGAGCTGGCATCTCACTCTCTTTGAATCTTCTTTATCATGCTAGGATTAGCAGGAAAAAGCAAAAAATTTCAGAATTGCACCTTGCAATGTGGAGATATTACTGTTTGTGCATTTACAATATTCATTGATTTTTGCCATTGAAAAACATGTTTTTCATATACCAGAAATGTTTGAAGCTACTGACTGAATGAAAGGAGCTGGCATCTCACTCTCTTTGAATCTTCTTTATCATGCTAGGATTAACAGGAAAAAGCAAAGAATTTCAGAATTGCACCTTGCAATGTGGAGATATTACTGTTTGTGCATTTACAATATTCATTGATTTTTGCCATTGAAAAACATGTTTTTCATATACCAGAAATGTTTGAAGCTACTGACTGAATGAAAGGAGCTGGCATCTCACTCTCTTTGAATCTTCTTTATCATGCTAGGATTAACAGGAAAAAGCAAAAAATTTCAGAATTGCACCTTGCAATGTGGAGATATTACTGTTTGTGCATTTACAATATTCATTGATTTTTGCCATTGAAAAACATGTTTTTCATATACCAGAAATGTTTGAAGCTACTGACTGAATGAAAGGAGCTGGCATCTCACTCTCTTTGAATCTTCTTTATCATGCTAGGATTAACAGGAAAAAGCTAAAAATTTCAGAATTGCACCGTGCAATGTGGAGATATTACTGTTTGTGCATTTACAATATTCATTGATTTTTGCCATTGAAAAACATGTTTTTCATATACCAGAAATGTTTGAAGCTACTGACTGAATGAAAGGAGCTGGCATCTCACTCTCTTTGAATCTTCTTTATCATGCTAGGATTAGCAGGAAAAAGCAAAAAATTTCAGAATTGCACCTTGCAATGTGGAGATATTACTGTTTGTGCATTTACAATATTCATTGATTTTGCCATTGAAAAACATGTTTTTCATATACCAGAAATGTTTGAAGCTACTGACTGAATGAAAGGAGCTGGCATCTCACTCTGAATCTTCTTTATCATGCTAGGATTAACAGGAAAAAGCTAAAAATTTCAGAACTGCACCGTGCAATGTGGAGATATTACTGTTTGTGCATTTAAAATATTCATTGATTTTTGCCATTGAAAAACATGTTTTTCATATACCAGAAATGTTTGAAGCTACTGACTGAATGAAAGGAGCTGGCATCTCACTCTCTTTGAATCTTCTTTATCATGCTAGGATTAGCAGGAAAAAGCAAAAAATTTCAGAATTGCACCTTGCAATGTGGAGATATTACTGTTTGTGCATTTACAATATTCATTGATTTTTGCCATTGAAAAACATGTTTTTCATATACCAGAAATGTTTGAAGCTACTGACTGAATGAAAGGAGCTGGCATCTCACTCTCTTTGAATCTTCTTTATCATGCTAGGATTAACAGGAAAAAGCAAAGAATTTCAGAATTGCACCTTGCAATGTGGAGATATTACTGTTTGTGCATTTACAATATTCATTGATTTTTGCCATTGAAAAACATGTTTTTCATATACCAGAAATGTTTGAAGCTACTGACTGAATGAAAGGAGCTGGCATCTCACTCTCTTTGAATCTTCTTTATCATGCTAGGATTAACAGGAAAAAGCAAAAAATTTCAGAATTGCACCTTGCAATGTGGAGATATTACTGTTTGTGCATTTACAATATTCATTGATTTTTGCCATTGAAAAACATGTTTTTCATATACCAGAAATGTTTGAAGCTACTGACTGAATGAAAGGAGCTGGCATCTCACTCTCTTTGAATCTTCTTTATCATGCTAGGATTAACAGGAAAAAGCTAAAAATTTCAGAATTGCACCGTGCAATGTGGAGATATTACTGTTTGTGCATTTACAATATTCATTGATTTTTGCCATTGAAAAACATGTTTTTCATATACCAGAAATGTTTGAAGCTACTGACTGAATGAAAGGAGCTGGCATCTCACTCTCTTTGAATCTTCTTTATCATGCTAGGATTAGCAGGAAAAAGCAAAAAATTTCAGAATTGCACCTTGCAATGTGGAGATATTACTGTTTGTGCATTTACAATATTCATTGATTTTGCCATTGAAAAACATGTTTTTCATATACCAGAAATGTTTGAAGCTACTGACTGAATGAAAGGAGCTGGCATCTCACTCTGAATCTTCTTTATCATGCTAGGATTAACAGGAAAAAGCTAAAAATTTCAGAACTGCACCGTGCAATGTGGAGATATTACTGTTTGTGCATTTACAATATTCATTGATTTTTGCCATTGAAAAACATGTTTTTCATATACCAGAAATGTTTGAAGCTACTGACTGAATGAAAGGAGCTGGCATCTCACTCTCTTTGAATCTTCTTTATCATGCTAGGATTAGCAGGAAAAAGCAAAAAATTTCAGAATTGCACCTTGCAATGTGGAGATATTACTGTTTGTGCATTTACAATATTCATTGATTTTTGCCATTGAAAAACATGTTTTTCATATACCAGAAATGTTTGAAGCTACTGACTGAATGAAAGGAGCTGGCATCTCACTCTCTTTGAATCTTCTTTATCATGCTAGGATTAACAGGAAAAAGCTAAAAATTTCAGAATTGCACCGTGCAATGTGGAGATATTACTGTTTGTGCATTTACAATATTCATTGATTTTTGCCATTGAAAAACATGTTTTTCATATACCAGAAATGTTTGAAGCTACTGACTGAATGAAAGGAGCTGGCATCTCACTCTCTTTGAATCTTCTTTATCATGCTAGGATTAGCAGGAAAAAGCAAAAAATTTCAGAATTGCACCTTGCAATGTGGAGATATTACTGTTTGTGCATTTACAATATTCATTGATTTTTGCCATTGAAAAACATGTTTTTCATATACCAGAAATGTTTGAAGCTACTGACTGAATGAAAGGAGCTGGCATCTCACTCTCTTTGAATCTTCTTTATCATGCTAGGATTAACAGGAAAAAGCAAAAAATTTCAGAATTGCACCTTGCAATGTGGAGATATAACTGTTTGTGCATTTACAATATTCATTGATTTTTGCCATTGAAAAACGTCCAGAAATGTTTGAAGCTACTGACTGAATGAAAGGAGCTGGCATCTCACTCTCTTTGAATCTTCTTTATCATGCTAGGATTAGCAGGAAAAAGCAAAAAATTTCAGAATTGCACCTTGCAATGTGGAGATATTACTGTTTGTGCATTTACAATATTCATTGATTTTTGCCATTGAAAAACATGTTTTTCATATACCAGAAATGTTTGAAGCTACTGACTGAATGAAAGGAGCTGGCATCTCACTCTCTTTGAATCTTCTTTATCATGCTAGGATCAGCAGGAAAAAGCAAAAAATTTCAGAATTGCACCTTGCAATGTGGAGATATTACTGTTTGTGCATTTACAATATTCATTGATTTTTGCCATTGAAAAACATGTTTTTCATATACCAGAAATGTTTGAAGCTACTGACTGAATGAAAGGAGCTGGCATCTCACTCTCTTTGAATCTTCTTTATCATGCTAGGATTAACAGGAAAAAGCTAAAAATTTCAGAATTGCACGGTGCAATGTGGAGATATTACTGTTTGTGCATTTACAATATTCATTGATTTTTGCCATTGAAAAACATGTTTTTCATATACCAGAAATGTTTGAAGCTACTGACTGAATGAAAGGAGCTGGCATCTCACTCTCTTTGAATCTTCTTTATCATGCTAGGATTAGCAGGAAAAAGCAAAAAATTTCAGAATTGCACCTTGCAATGTGGAGATATTACTGTTTGTGCATTTACAATATTCATTGATTTTTGCCATTGAAAAACATGTTTTTCATATACCAGAAATGTTTGAAGCTACTGACTGAATGAAAGGAGCTGGCATCTCACTCTCTTTGAATCTTCTTTATCATGCTAGGATTAACAGGAAAAAGCAAAAAATTTCAGAATTGCACCTTGCAATGTGGAGATATTACTGTTTGTGCATTTACAATATTCATTGATTTTTGCCATTGAAAAACATGTTTTTCATATACCAGAAATGTTTGAAGCTACTGACTGAATGAAAGGAGCTGGCATCTCACTCTCTTTGAATCTTCTTTATCATGCTAGGATTAGCAGGAAAAAGCAAAAAATTTCAGAATTGCACCTTGCAATGTGGAGATATTACTGTTTGTGCATTTACAATATTCATTGATTTTTGCCATTGAAAAACATGTTTTTCATATACCAGAAATGTTTGAAGCTACTGACTGAATGAAAGGAGCTGGCATCTCACTCTGAATCTTCTTTATCATGCTAGGATTAACAGGAAAAAGCTAAAAATTTCAGAACTGCACCGTGCAATGTGGAGATATTACTGTTTGTGCATTTACAATATTCATTGATTTTTGCCATTGAAAAACATGTTTTTCATGTACCAGAAATGTTTGAAGCTACTGACTGAATGAAAGGAGCTGGCATCTCACTCTCTTTGAATCTTCTTTATCATGCTAGGATTAGCAGGAAAAAGCAAAAAATTTCAGAATTGCACCTTGCAATGTGGAGATATTACTGTTTGTGCATTTACAATATTCATTGATTTTTGCCATTGAAAAACATGTTTTTCATATACCAGAAATGTTTGAAGCTACTGACTGAATGAAAGGAGCTGGCATCTCACTCTCTTTGAATCTTCTTTATCATGCTAGGATTAACAGGAAAAAGCTAAAAATTTCAGAATTGCACCGTGCAATGTGGAGATATTACTGTTTGTGCATTTACAATATTCATTGATTTTTGCCATTGAAAAACATGTTTTTCATATACCAGAAATGTTTGAAGCTACTGACTGAATGAAAGGAGCTGGCATCTCACTCTCTTTGAATATTCTTTATCATGCTAGGATTAGCAGGAAAAAGCAAAAAATTTCAGAATTGCACCTTGCAATGTGGAGATATTACTGTTTGTGCATTTACAATATTCATTGATTTTTGCCATTGAAAAACATGTTTTTCATATACCAGAAATGTTTGAAGCTACTGACTGAATGAAAGGAGCTGGCATCTCACTCTCTTTGAATCTTCTTTATCATGCTAGGATTAACAGGAAAAAGCAAAAAATTTCAGAATTGCACCTTGCAATGTGGAGATATTACTGTTTGTGCATTTACAATATTCATTGATTTTTGCCATTGAAAAACGTCCAGAAATGTTTGAAGCTACTGACTGAATGAAAGGAGCTGGCATCTCACTCTCTTTGAATCTTCTTTATCATGCTAGGATTAGCAGGAAAAAGCAAAAAATTTCAGAATTGCACCTTGCAATGTGGAGACATTACTGTTTGTGCATTTACAATATTCATTGATTTTTGCCATTGAAAAACATGTTTTTCATATACCAGAAATGTTTGAAGCTACTGACTGAATGAAAGGAGCTGGCATCTCACTCTCTTTGAATCTTCTTTATCATGCTAGGATTAGCAGGAAAAAGCAAAAAATTTCAGAATTGCACCTTGCAATGTGGAGATATTACTGTTTGTGCATTTACAATATTCATTGATTTTTGCCATTGAAAAACATGTTTTTCATATACCAGAAATGTTTGAAGCTACTGACTGAATGAAAGGAGCTGGCATCTCACTCTGAATCTTCTTTATCATGCTAGGATTAACAGGAAAAAGCTAAAAATTTCAGAACTGCACCGTGCAATGTGGAGATATTACTGTTTGTGCATTTACAATATTCATTGATTTTTGCCATTGAAAAACATGTTTTTCATGTACCAGAAATGTTTGAAGCTACTGACTGAATGAAAGGAGCTGGCATCTCACTCTCTTTGAATCTTCTTTATCATGCTAGGATTAGCAGGAAAAAGCAAAAAATTTCAGAATTGCACCTTGCAATGTGGAGATATTACTGTTTGTGCATTTACAATATTCATTGATTTTTGCCATTGAAAAACATGTTTTTCATATACCAGAAATGTTTGAAGCTACTGACTGAATGAAAGGAGCTGGCATCTCACTCTCTTTGAATCTTCTTTATCATGCTAGGATTAACAGGAAAAAGCTAAAAATTTCAGAATTGCACCGTGCAATGTGGAGATATTACTGTTTGTGCATTTACAATATTCATTGATTTTTGCCATTGAAAAACATGTTTTTCATATACCAGAAATGTTTGAAGCTACTGACTGAATGAAAGGAGCTGGCATCTCACTCTCTTTGAATATTCTTTATCATGCTAGGATTAGCAGGAAAAAGCAAAAAATTTCAGAATTGCACCTTGCAATGTGGAGATATTACTGTTTGTGCATTTACAATATTCATTGATTTTTGCCATTGAAAAACATGTTTTTCATATACCAGAAATGTTTGAAGCTACTGACTGAATGAAAGGAGCTGGCATCTCACTCTCTTTGAATCTTCTTTATCATGCTAGGATTAACAGGAAAAAGCAAAAAATTTCAGAATTGCACCTTGCAATGTGGAGATATTACTGTTTGTGCATTTACAATATTCATTGATTTTTGCCATTGAAAAACGTCCAGAAATGTTTGAAGCTACTGACTGAATGAAAGGAGCTGGCATCTCACTCTCTTTGAATCTTCTTTATCATGCTAGGATTAGCAGGAAAAAGCAAAAAATTTCAGAATTGCACCTTGCAATGTGGAGATATTACTGTTTGTGCATTTACAATATTCATTGATTTTTGCCATTGAAAAACATGTTTTTCATATACCAGAAATGTTTGAAGCTACTGACTGAATGAAAGGAGCTGGCATCTCACTCTCTTTGAATCTTCTTTATCATGCTAGGATTAGCAGGAAAAAGCAAAAAATTTCAGAATTGCACCTTGCAATGTGGAGATATTACTGTTTGTGCATTTACAATATTCATTGATTTTTGCCATTGAAAAACATGTTTTTGATATACCAGAAATGTTTGAAGCTACTGACTGAATGAAAGGAGCTGGCATCTCACTCTCTTTGAATCTTCTTTATCATGCTAGGATCAGCAGGAAAAAGCAAAAAATTTCAGAATTGCACCTTGCAATGTGGAGATATTACTGTTTGTGCATTTACAATATTCATTGATTTTTGCCATTGAAAAACATGTTTTTCATATACCAGAAATGTTTGAAGCTACTGACTGAATGAAAGGAGCTGGCATCTCACTCTCTTTGAATCTTCTTTATCATGCTAGGATTAACAGGAAAAAGCTAAAAATATCAGAATTGCACCGTGCAATGTGGAGATATTACTGTTTGTGCATTTACAATATTCATTGATTTTTGCCATTGAAAAACATGTTTTTCATATACCAGAAATGTTTGAAGCTACTGACTGAATGAAAGGAGCTGGCATCTCACTCTCTTTGAATCTTCTTTATCATGCTAGGATTAACAGGAAAAAGCTAAAAATTTCAGAATTGCACCGTGCAATGTGGAGATATTACTGTTTGTGCATTTACAATATTCATTGATTTTTGCCATTGAAAAACATGTTTTTCATATACCAGAAATGTTTGAAGCTACTGACTGAATGAAAGGAGCTGGCATCTCACTCTCTTTGAATCTTCTTTATCATGCTAGGATTAGCAGGAAAAAGCAAAAAATTTCAGAATTGCACCTTGCAATGTGGAGATATTACTGTTTGTGCATTTACAATATTCATTGATTTTTGCCATTGAAAAACATGTTTTTCATATACCAGAAATGTTTGAAGCTACTGACTGAATGAAAGGAGCTGGCATCTCACTCTCTTTGAATCTTCTTTATCATGCTAGGATTAACAGGAAAAAGCAAAAAATTTCAGAATTGCACCTTGCAATGTGGAGATATTACTGTTTGTGCATTTACAATATTCATTGATTTTTGCCATTGAAAAACATGTTTTTCATATACCAGAAATGTTTGAAGCTACTGACTGAATGAAAGGAGCTGGCATCTCACTCTCTTTGAATCTTCTTTATCATGCTAGGATTAGCAGGAAAAAGCAAAAAATTTCAGAATTGCACCTTGCAATGTGGAGATATTACTGTTTGTGCATTTACAATATTCATTGATTTTTGCCATTGAAAAACATGTTTTTCATATACCAGAAATGTTTGAAGCTACTGACTGAATGAAAGGAGCTGGCATCTCACTCTCTTTGAATCTTCTTTATCATGCTAGGATTAACAGGAAAAAGCAAAAAATTTCAGAATTGCACCTTGCAATGTGGAGATATTACTGTTTGTGCATTTACAATATTCATTGATTTTTGCCATTGAAAAACATGTTTTTCATATACCAGAAATGTTTGAAGCTACTGACTGAATGAAAGGAGCTGGCATCTCACTCTCTTTGAATCTTCTTTATCATGCTAGGATTAACAGGAAAAAGCTAAAAATTTCAGAATTGCACCGTGCAATGTGGAGATATTACTGTTTGTGCATTTACAATATTCATTGATTTTTGCCATTGAAAAACATGTTTTTCATATACCAGAAATGTTTGAAGCTATTGACTGAATGAAAGGAGCTGGCATCTCACTCTCTTTGAATCTTCTTTATCATGCTAGGATTAGCAGGAAAAAGCAAAAAATTTCAGAATTGCACCTTGCAATGTGGAGATATTACTGTTTGTGCATTTACAATATTCATTGATTTTTGCCATTGAAAAACATGTTTTTCATATACCAGAAATGTTTGAAGCTACTGACTGAATGAAAGGAGCTGGCATCTCACTCTGAATCTTCTTTATCATGCTAGGATTAACAGGAAAAAGCTAAAAATTTCAGAACTGCACCGTGCAATGTGGAGATATTACTGTTTGTGCATTTACAATATTCATTGATTTTTGCCATTGAAAAACATGTTTTTCATATACCAGAAATGTTTGAAGCTACTGACTGAATGAAAGGAGCTGGCATCTCACTCTCTTTGAATCTTCTTTATCATGCTAGGATTAACAGGAAAAAGCTAAAAATTTCAGAATTGCACCGTGCAATGTGGAGATATTACTGTTTGTGCATTTACAATATTCATTGATTTTTGCCATTGAAAAACATGTTTTTCATATACCAGAAATGTTTGAAGCTACTGACTGAATGAAAGGAGCTGGCATCTCACTCTCTTTGAATCTTCTTTATCATGCTAGGATTAGCAGGAAAAAGCAAAAAATTTCAGAATTGCACCTTGCAATGTGGAGATATTACTGTTTGTGCATTTACAATATTCATTGATTTTTGCCATTGAAAAACATGTTTTTCATATACCAGAAATGTTTGAAGCTACTGACTGAATGAAAGGAGCTGGCATCTCACTCTCTTTGAATCTTCTTTATCATGCTAGGATTAACAGGAAAAAGCTAAAAATTTCAGAATTGCACCGTGCAATGTGGAGATATTACTGTTTGTGCATTTACAATATTCATTGATTTTTGCCATTGAAAAACATGTTTTTCATATACCAGAAATGTTTGAAGCTACTGACTGAATGAAAGGAGCTGGCATCTCACTCTCTTTGAATCTTCTTTATCATGCTAGGATTAGCAGGAAAAAGCAAAAAATTTCAGAATTGCACCTTGCAATGTGGAGATATTACTGTTTGTGCATTTACAATATTCATTGATTTTTGCCATTGAAAAACATGTTTTTCATATACCAGAAATGTTTGAAGCTACTGACTGAATGAAAGGAGCTGGCATCTCACTCTGAATCTTCTTTATCATGCTAGGATTAACAGGAAAAAGCTAAAAATTTCAGAACTGCACCGTGCAATGTGGAGATATTACTGTTTGTGCATTTACAATATTCATTGATTTTTGCCATTGAAAAACATGTTTTTCATGTACCAGAAATGTTTGAAGCTACTGACTGAATGAAAGGAGCTGGCATCTCACTCTCTTTGAATCTTCTTTATCATGCTAGGATTAGCAGGAAAAAGCAAAAAATTTCAGAATTGCACCTTGCAATGTGGAGATATTACTGTTTGTGCATTTACAATATTCATTGATTTTTGCCATTGAAAAACATGTTTTTCATATACCAGAAATGTTTGAAGCTACTGACTGAATGAAAGGAGCTGGCATCTCACTCTCTTTGAATCTTCTTTATCATGCTAGGATTAACAGGAAAAAGCTAAAAATTTCAGAATTGCACCGTGCAATGTGGAGATATTACTGTTTGTGCATTTACAATATTCATTGATTTTTGCCATTGAAAAACATGTTTTTCATATACCAGAAATGTTTGAAGCTACTGACTGAATGAAAGGAGCTGGCATCTCACTCTCTTTGAATATTCTTTATCATGCTAGGATTAGCAGGAAAAAGCAAAAAATTTCAGAATTGCACCTTGCAATGTGGAGATATTACTGTTTGTGCATTTACAATATTAATTGATTTTTGCCATTGAAAAACATGTTTTTCATATACCAGAAATGTTTGAAGCTACTGACTGAATGAAAGGAGCTGGCATCTCACTCTCTTTGAATCTTCTTTATCATGCTAGGATTAACAGGAAAAAGCAAAAAATTTCAGAATTGCACCTTGCAATGTGGAGATATTACTGTTTGTGCATTTACAATATTCATTGATTTTTGCCATTGAAAAACGTCCAGAAATGTTTGAAGCTACTGACTGAATGAAAGGAGCTGGCATCTCACTCTCTTTGAATCTTCTTTATCATGCTAGGATTAGCAGGAAAAAGCAAAAAATTTCAGAATTGCACCTTGCAATGTGGAGATATTACTGTTTGTGCATTTACAATATTCATTGATTTTTGCCATTGAAAAACATGTTTTTCATATACCAGAAATGTTTGAAGCTACTGACTGAATGAAAGGAGCTGGCATCTCACTCTCTTTGAATCTTCTTTATCATGCTAGGATTAGCAGGAAAAAGCAAAAAATTTCAGAATTGCACCTTGCAATGTGGAGATATTACTGTTTGTGCATTTACAATATTCATTGATTTTTGCCATTGAAAAACATGTTTTTCATATACCAGAAATGTTTGAAGCTACTGACTGAATGAAAGGAGCTGGCATCTCACTCTCTTTGAATCTTCTTTATCATGCTAGGATCAGCAGGAAAAAGCAAAAAATTTCAGAATTGCACCTTGCAATGTGGAGATATTACTGTTTGTGCATTTACAATATTCATTGATTTTTGCCATTGAAAAACATGTTTTTCATATACCAGAAATGTTTGAAGCTACTGACTGAATGAAAGGAGCTGGCATCTCACTCTCTTTGAATCTTCTTTATCATGCTAGGATTAACAGGAAAAAGCTAAAAATTTCAGAATTGCACCGTGCAATGTGGAGATATTACTGTTTGTGCATTTACAATATTCATTGATTTTTGCCATTGAAAAACATGTTTTTCATATACCAGAAATGTTTGAAGCTACTGACTGAATGAAAGGAGCTGGCATCTCACTCTCTTTGAATCTTCTTTATCATGCTAGGATTAACAGGAAAAAGCTAAAAATTTCAGAATTGCACCGTGCAATGTGGAGATATTACTGTTTGTGCATTTACAATATTCATTGATTTTTGCCATTGAAAAACATGTTTTTCATATACCAGAAATGTTTGAAGCTACTGACTGAATGAAAGGAGCTGGCATCTCACTCTCTTTGAATCTTCTTTATCATGCTAGGATTAGCAGGAAAAAGCAAAAAATTTCAGAATTGCACCTTGCAATGTGGAGATATTACTGTTTGTGCATTTACAATATTCATTGATTTTTGCCATTGAAAAACATGTTTTTCATATACCAGAAATGTTTGAAGCTACTGACTGAATGAAAGGAGCTGGCATCTCACTCTCTTTGAATCTTCTTTATCATGCTAGGATTAACAGGAAAAAGCAAAAAATTTCAGAATTGCACCTTGCAATGTGGAGATATTACTGTTTGTGCATTTACAATATTCATTGATTTTTGCCATTGAAAAACATGTTTTTCATATACCAGAAATGTTTGAAGCTACTGACTGAATGAAAGGAGCTGGCATCTCACTCTCTTTGAATCTTCTTTATCATGCTAGGATTAGCAGGAAAAAGCAAAAAATTTCAGAATTGCACCTTGCAATGTGGAGATATTACTGTTTGTGCATTTACAATATTCATTGATTTTTGCCATTGAAAAACATGTTTTTCATATACCAGAAATGTTTGAAGCTACTGACTGAATGAAAGGAGCTGGCATCTCACTCTCTTTGAATCTTCTTTATCATGCTAGGATTAACAGGAAAAAGCAAAAAATTTCAGAATTGCACCTTGCAATGTGGAGATATTACTGTTTGTGCATTTACAATATTCATTGATTTTTGCCATTGAAAAACATGTTTTTCATATACCAGAAATGTTTGAAGCTACTGACTGAATGAAAGGAGCTGGCATCTCACTCTCTTTGAATCTTCTTTATCATGCTAGGATTAACAGGAAAAAGCTAAAAATTTCAGAATTGCACCGTGCAATGTGGAGATATTACTGTTTGTGCATTTACAATATTCATTGATTTTTGCCATTGAAAAACATGTTTTTCATATACCAGAAATGTTTGAAGCTATTGACTGAATGAAAGGAGCTGGCATCTCACTCTCTTTGAATCTTCTTTATCATGCTAGGATTAGCAGGAAAAAGCAAAAAATTTCAGAATTGCACCTTGCAATGTGGAGATATTACTGTTTGTGCATTTACAATATTCATTGATTTTTGCCATTGAAAAACATGTTTTTCATATACCAGAAATGTTTGAAGCTACTGACTGAATGAAAGGAGCTGGCATCTCACTCTGAATCTTCTTTATCATGCTAGGATTAACAGGAAAAAGCTAAAAATTTCAGAACTGCACCGTGCAATGTGGAGATATTACTGTTTGTGCATTTACAATATTCATTGATTTTTGCCATTGAAAAACATGTTTTTCATATACCAGAAATGTTTGAAGCTACTGACTGAATGAAAGGAGCTGGCATCTCACTCTCTTTGAATCTTCTTTATCATGCTAGGATTAACAGGAAAAAGCTAAAAATTTCAGAATTGCACCGTGCAATGTGGAGATATTACTGTTTGTGCATTTACAATATTCATTGATTTTTGCCATTGAAAAACATGTTTTTCATATACCAGAAATGTTTGAAGCTACTGACTGAATGAAAGGAGCTGGCATCTCACTCTCTTTGAATCTTCTTTATCATGCTAGGATTAACAGGAAAAAGCTAAAAATTTCAGAATTGCACCGTGCAATGTGGAGATATTACTGTTTGTGCATTTACAATATTCATTGATTTTTGCCATTGAAAAACATGTTTTTCATATACCAGAAATGTTTGAAGCTATTGACTGAATGAAAGGAGCTGGCATCTCACTCTCTTTGAATCTTCTTTATCATGCTAGGATTAGCAGGAAAAAGCAAAAAATTTCAGAATTGCACCTTGCAATGTGGAGATATTACTGTTTGTGCATTTACAATATTCATTGATTTTTGCCATTGAAAAACATGTTTTTCATATACCAGAAATGTTTGAAGCTACTGACTGAATGAAAGGAGCTGGCATCTCACTCTCTTTGAATCTTCTTTATCATGCTAGGATTAACAGGAAAAAGCTAAAAATTTCAGAATTGCACCGTGCAATGTGGAGATATTACTGTTTGTGCATTTACAATATTCATTGATTTTTGCCATTGAAAAACATGTTTTTCATATACCAGAAATGTTTGAAGCTATTGACTGAATGAAAGGAGCTGGCATCTCACTCTCTTTGAATCTTCTTTATCATGCTAGGATTAGCAGGAAAAAGCAAAAAATTTCAGAATTGCACCTTGCAATGTGGAGATATTACTGTTTGTGCATTTACAATATTCATTGATTTTTGCCATTGAAAAACATGTTTTTCATATACCAGAAATGTTTGAAGCTACTGACTGAATGAAAGGAGCTGGCATCTCACTCTGAATCTTCTTTATCATGCTAGGATTAACAGGAAAAAGCTAAAAATTTCAGAACTGCACCGTGCAATGTGGAGATATTACTGTTTGTGCATTTACAATATTCATTGATTTTTGCCATTGAAAAACATGTTTTTCATATACCAGAAATGTTTGAAGCTACTGACTGAATGAAAGGAGCTGGCATCTCACTCTCTTTGAATCTTCTTTATCATGCTAGGATTAACAGGAAAAAGCTAAAAATTTCAGAATTGCACCGTGCAATGTGGAGATATTACTGTTTGTGCATTTACAATATTCATTGATTTTTGCCATTGAAAAACATGTTTTTCATATACCAGAAATGTTTGAAGCTACTGACTGAATGAAAGGAGCTGGCATCTCACTCTCTTTGAATCTTCTTTATCATGCTAGGATTAGCAGGAAAAAGCAAAAAATTTCAGAATTGCACCTTGCAATGTGGAGATATTACTGTTTGTGCATTTACAATATTCATTGATTTTTGCCATTGAAAAACATGTTTTTCATATACCAGAAATGTTTGAAGCTACTGACTGAATGAAAGGAGCTGGCATCTCACTCTCTTTGAATCTTCTTTATCATGCTAGGATTAACAGGAAAAAGCTAAAAATTTCAGAATTGCACCGTGCAATGTGGAGATATTACTGTTTGTGCATTTACAATATTCATTGATTTTTGCCATTGAAAAACATGTTTTTCATATACCAGAAATGTTTGAAGCTATTGACTGAATGAAAGGAGCTGGCATCTCACTCTCTTTGAATCTTCTTTATCATGCTAGGATTAGCAGGAAAAAGCAAAAAATTTCAGAATTGCACCTTGCAATGTGGAGATATTACTGTTTGTGCATTTACAATATTCATTGATTTTTGCCATTGAAAAACATGTTTTTCATATACCAGAAATGTTTGAAGCTACTGACTGAATGAAAGGAGCTGGCATCTCACTCTGAATCTTCTTTATCATGCTAGGATTAACAGGAAAAAGCTAAAAATTTCAGAACTGCACCGTGCAATGTGGAGATATTACTGTTTGTGCATTTACAATATTCATTGATTTTTGCCATTGAAAAACATGTTTTTCATATACCAGAAATGTTTGAAGCTACTGACTGAATGAAAGGAGCTGGCATCTCACTCTCTTTGAATCTTCTTTATCATGCTAGGATTAACAGGAAAAAGCTAAAAATTTCAGAATTGCACCGTGCAATGTGGAGATATTACTGTTTGTGCATTTACAATATTCATTGATTTTTGCCATTGAAAAACATGTTTTTCATATACCAGAAATGTTTGAAGCTACTGACTGAATGAAAGGAGCTGGCATCTCACTCTCTTTGAATCTTCTTTATCATGCTAGGATTAGCAGGAAAAAGCAAAAAATTTCAGAATTGCACCTTGCAATGTGGAGATATTACTGTTTGTGCATTTACAATATTCATTGATTTTTGCCATTGAAAAACATGTTTTTCATATACCAGAAATGTTTGAAGCTACTGACTGAATGAAAGGAGCTGGCATCTCACTCTCTTTGAATCTTCTTTATCATGCTAGGATTAACAGGAAAAAGCTAAAAATTTCAGAATTGCACCGTGCAATGTGGAGATATTACTGTTTGTGCATTTACAATATTCATTGATTTTTGCCATTGAAAAACATGTTTTTCATATACCAGAAATGTTTGAAGCTACTGACTGAATGAAAGGAGCTGGCATCTCACTCTCTTTGAATCTTCTTTATCATGCTAGGATTAGCAGGAAAAAGCAAAAAATTTCAGAATTGCACCTTGCAATGTGGAGATATTACTGTTTGTGCATTTACAATATTCATTGATTTTTGCCATTGAAAAACATGTTTTTCATATACCAGAAATGTTTGAAGCTACTGACTGAATGAAAGGAGCTGGCATCTCACTCTCTTTGAATCTTCTTTATCATGCTAGGATTAACAGGAAAAAGCAAAAAATTTCAGAATTGCACCTTGCAATGTGGAGATATTACTGTTTGTGCATTTACAATATTCATTGATTTTTGCCATTGAAAAACATGTTTTTCATATACCAGAAATGTTTGAAGCTACTGACTGAATGAAAGGAGCTGGCATCTCACTCTCTTTGAATCTTCTTTATCATGCTAGGATTAACAGGAAAAAGCTAAAAATTTCAGAATTGCACCGTGCAATGTGGAGATATTACTGTTTGTGCATTTACAATATTCATTGATTTTTGCCATTGAAAAACATGTTTTTCATATACCAGAAATGTTTGAAGCTACTGACTGAATGAAAGGAGCTGGCATCTCACTCTCTTTGAATCTTCTTTATCATGCTAGGATTAGCAGGAAAAAGCAAAAAATTTCAGAATTGCACCTTGCAATGTGGAGATATTACTGTTTGTGCATTTACAATATTCATTGATTTTTGCCATTGAAAAACATGTTTTTCATATACCAGAAATGTTTGAAGCTACTGACTGAATGAAAGGAGCTGGCATCTCACTCTGAATCTTCTTTATCATGCTAGGATTAACAGGAAAAAGCTAAAAATTTCAGAACTGCACCGTGCAATGTGGAGATATTACTGTTTGTGCATTTACAATATTCATTGATTTTTGCCATTGAAAAACATGTTTTTCATATACCAGAAATGTTTGAAGCTACTGACTGAATGAAAGGAGCTGGCATCTCACTCTCTTTGAATCTTCTTTATCATGCTAGGATTAGCAGGAAAAAGCAAAAAATTTCAGAATTGCACCTTGCAATGTGGAGATATTACTGTTTGTGCATTTACAATATTCATTGATTTTTGCCATTGAAAAACATGTTTTTCATATACCAGAAATGTTTGAAGCTACTGACTGAATGAAAGGAGCTGGCATCTCACTCTCTTTGAATCTTCTTTATCATGCTAGGATTAACAGGAAAAAGCTAAAAATTTCAGAATTGCACCGTGCAATGTGGAGATATTACTGTTTGTGCATTTACAATATTCATTGATTTTTGCCATTGAAAAACATGTTTTTCATATACCAGAAATGTTTGAAGCTACTGACTGAATGAAAGGAGCTGGCATCTCACTCTCTTTGAATCTTCTTTATCATGCTAGGATTAGCAGGAAAAAGCAAAAAATTTCAGAATTGCACCTTGCAATGTGGAGATATTACTGTTTGTGCATTTACAATATTCATTGATTTTTGCCATTGAAAAACATGTTTTTCATATACCAGAAATGTTTGAAGCTACTGACTGAATGAAAGGAGCTGGCATCTCACTCTCTTTGAATCTTCTTTATCATGCTAGGATTAACAGGAAAAAGCTAAAAATTTCAGAACTGCACCGTGCAATGTGGAGATATTACTGTTTGTGCATTTACAATATTCATTGATTTTTGCCATTGAAAAACATGTTTTTCATATACCAGAAATGTTTGAAGCTACTGACTGAATGAAAGGAGCTGGCATCTCACTCTCTTTGAATCTTCTTTATCATGCTAGGATTAGCAGGAAAAAGCAAAAAATTTCAGAATTGCACCTTGCAATGTGGAGATATTACTGTTTGTGCATTTACAATATTCATTGATTTTTGCCATTGAAAAACATGTTTTTCATATACCAGAAATGTTTGAAGCTACTGACTGAATGAAAGGAGCTGGCATCTCACTCTGAATCTTCTTTATCATGCTAGGATTAACAGGAAAAAGCTAAAAATTTCAGAACTGCACCGTGCAATGTGGAGATATTACTGTTTGTGCATTTACAATATTCATTGATTTTTGCCATTGAAAAACATGTTTTTCATGTACCAGAAATGTTTGAAGCTACTGACTGAATGAAAGGAGCTGGCATCTCACTCTCTTTGAATCTTCTTTATCATGCTAGGATTAGCAGGAAAAAGCAAAAAATTTCAGAATTGCACCTTGCAATGTGGAGATATTACTGTTTGTGCATTTACAATATTCATTGATTTTTGCCATTGAAAAACATGTTTTTCATATACCAGAAATGTTTGAAGCTACTGACTGAATGAAAGGAGCTGGCATCTCACTCTCTTTGAATCTTCTTTATCATGCTAGGATTAACAGGAAAAAGCTAAAAATTTCAGAATTGCACCGTGCAATGTGGAGATATTACTGTTTGTGCATTTACAATATTCATTGATTTTTGCCATTGAAAAACATGTTTTCATATACCAGAAATGTTTGAAGCTACTGACTGAATGAAAGGAGCTGGCATCTCACTCTCTTTGAATATTCTTTATCATGCTAGGATTAGCAGGAAAAAGCAAAAAATTTCAGAATTGCACCTTGCAATGTGGAGATATTACTGTTTGTGCATTTACAATATTCATTGATTTTTGCCATTGAAAAACATGTTTTTCATATACCAGAAATGTTTGAAGCTACTGACTGAATGAAAGGAGCTGGCATCTCACTCTCTTTGAATCTTCTTTATCATGCTAGGATTAACAGGAAAAAGCAAAAAATTTCAGAATTGCACCTTGCAATGTGGAGATATTACTGTTTGTGCATTTACAATATTCATTGATTTTTGCCATTGAAAAACGTCCAGAAATGTTTGAAGCTACTGACTGAATGAAAGGAGCTGGCATCTCACTCTCTTTGAATCTTCTTTATCATGCTAGGATTAGCAGGAAAAAGCAAAAAATTTCAGAATTGCACCCTTGCAATGTGGAGATATTACTGTTTGTGCATTTACAATATTCATTGATTTTTGCCATTGAAAAACATGTTTTTCATATACCAGAAATGTTTGAAGCTACTGACTGAATGAAAGGAGCTGGCATCTCACTCTCTTTGAATCTTCTTTATCATGCTAGGATTAGCAGGAAAAAGCAAAAAATTTCAGAATTGCACCTTGCAATGTGGAGATATTACTGTTTGTGCATTTACAATATTCATTGATTTTTGCCATTGAAAAACATGTTTTTCATATACCAGAAATGTTTGAAGCTACTGACTGAATGAAAGGAGCTGGCATCTCACTCTCTTTGAATCTTCTTTATCATGCTAGGATCAGCAGGAAAAAGCAAAAAATTTCAGAATTGCACCTTGCAATGTGGAGATATTACTGTTTGTGCATTTACAATATTCATTGATTTTTGCCATTGAAAAACATGTTTTTCATATACCAGAAATGTTTGAAGCTACTGACTGAATGAAAGGAGCTGGCATCTCACTCTCTTTGAATCTTCTTTATCATGCTAGGATTAACAGGAAAAAGCTAAAAATTTCAGAATTGCACCGTGCAATGTGGAGATATTACTGTTTGTGCATTTACAATATTCATTGATTTTTGCCATTGAAAAACATGTTTTTCATATACCAGAAATGTTTGAAGCTACTGACTGAATGAAAGGAGCTGGCATCTCACTCTCTTTGAATCTTCTTTATCATGCTAGGATTAACAGGAAAAAGCTAAAAATTTCAGAATTGCACCGTGCAATGTGGAGATATTACTGTTTGTGCATTTACAATATTCATTGATTTTTGCCATTGAAAAACATGTTTTTCATATACCAGAAATGTTTGAAGCTACTGACTGAATGAAAGGAGCTGGCATCTCACTCTCTTTGAATCTTCTTTATCATGCTAGGATTAGCAGGAAAAAGCAAAAAATTTCAGAATTGCACCTTGCAATGTGGAGATATTACTGTTTGTGCATTTACAATATTCATTGATTTTTGCCATTGAAAAACATGTTTTTCATATACCAGAAATGTTTGAAGCTACTGACTGAATGAAAGGAGCTGGCATCTCACTCTCTTTGAATCTTCTTTATCATGCTAGGATTAACAGGAAAAAGCAAAAAATTTCAGAATTGCACCTTGCAATGTGGAGATATTACTGTTTGTGCATTTACAATATTCATTGATTTTTGCCATTGAAAAACATGTTTTTCATATACCAGAAATGTTTGAAGCTACTGACTGAATGAAAGGAGCTGGCATCTCACTCTCTTTGAATCTTCTTTATCATGCTAGGATTAGCAGGAAAAAGCAAAAAATTTCAGAATTGCACCTTGCAATGTGGAGATATTACTGTTTGTGCATTTACAATATTCATTGATTTTTGCCATTGAAAAACATGTTTTTCATATACCAGAAATGTTTGAAGCTACTGACTGAATGAAAGGAGCTGGCATCTCACTCTCTTTGAATCTTCTTTATCATGCTAGGATTAACAGGAAAAAGCAAAAAATTTCAGAATTGCACCTTGCAATGTGGAGATATTACTGTTTGTGCATTTACAATATTCATTGATTTTTGCCATTGAAAAACATGTTTTTCATATACCAGAAATGTTTGAAGCTACTGACTGAATGAAAGGAGCTGGCATCTCACTCTCTTTGAATCTTCTTTATCATGCTAGGATTAACAGGAAAAAGCTAAAAATTTCAGAATTGCACCGTGCAATGTGGAGATATTACTGTTTGTGCATTTACAATATTCATTGATTTTTGCCATTGAAAAACATGTTTTTCATATACCAGAAATGTTTGAAGCTATTGACTGAATGAAAGGAGCTGGCATCTCACTCTCTTTGAATCTTCTTTATCATGCTAGGATTAGCAGGAAAAAGCAAAAAATTTCAGAATTGCACCTTGCAATGTGGAGATATTACTGTTTGTGCATTTACAATATTCATTGATTTTTGCCATTGAAAAACATGTTTTTCATATACCAGAAATGTTTGAAGCTACTGACTGAATGAAAGGAGCTGGCATCTCACTCTGAATCTTCTTTATCATGCTAGGATTAACAGGAAAAAGCTAAAAATTTCAGAACTGCACCGTGCAATGTGGAGATATTACTGTTTGTGCATTTACAATATTCATTGATTTTTGCCATTGAAAAACATGTTTTTCATATACCAGAAATGTTTGAAGCTACTGACTGAATGAAAGGAGCTGGCATCTCACTCTCTTTGAATCTTCTTTATCATGCTAGGATTAACAGGAAAAAGCTAAAAATTTCAGAATTGCACCGTGCAATGTGGAGATATTACTGTTTGTGCATTTACAATATTCATTGATTTTTGCCATTGAAAAACATGTTTTTCATATACCAGAAATGTTTGAAGCTACTGACTGAATGAAAGGAGCTGGCATCTCACTCTCTTTGAATCTTCTTTATCATGCTAGGATTAACAGGAAAAAGCTAAAAATTTCAGAATTGCACCGTGCAATGTGGAGATATTACTGTTTGTGCATTTACAATATTCATTGATTTTTGCCATTGAAAAACATGTTTTTCATATACCAGAAATGTTTGAAGCTATTGACTGAATGAAAGGAGCTGGCATCTCACTCTCTTTGAATCTTCTTTATCATGCTAGGATTAGCAGGAAAAAGCAAAAAATTTCAGAATTGCACCTTGCAATGTGGAGATATTACTGTTTGTGCATTTACAATATTCATTGATTTTTGCCATTGAAAAACATGTTTTTCATATACCAGAAATGTTTGAAGCTACTGACTGAATGAAAGGAGCTGGCATCTCACTCTCTTTGAATCTTCTTTATCATGCTAGGATTAACAGGAAAAAGCTAAAAATTTCAGAATTGCACCGTGCAATGTGGAGATATTACTGTTTGTGCATTTACAATATTCATTGATTTTTGCCATTGAAAAACATGTTTTTCATATACCAGAAATGTTTGAAGCTATTGACTGAATGAAAGGAGCTGGCATCTCACTCTCTTTGAATCTTCTTTATCATGCTAGGATTAGCAGGAAAAAGCAAAAAATTTCAGAATTGCACCTTGCAATGTGGAGATATTACTGTTTGTGCATTTACAATATTCATTGATTTTTGCCATTGAAAAACATGTTTTTCATATACCAGAAATGTTTGAAGCTACTGACTGAATGAAAGGAGCTGGCATCTCACTCTGAATCTTCTTTATCATGCTAGGATTAACAGGAAAAAGCTAAAAATTTCAGAACTGCACCGTGCAATGTGGAGATATTACTGTTTGTGCATTTACAATATTCATTGATTTTTGCCATTGAAAAACATGTTTTTCATATACCAGAAATGTTTGAAGCTACTGACTGAATGAAAGGAGCTGGCATCTCACTCTCTTTGAATCTTCTTTATCATGCTAGGATTAACAGGAAAAAGCTAAAAATTTCAGAATTGCACCGTGCAATGTGGAGATATTACTGTTTGTGCATTTACAATATTCATTGATTTTTGCCATTGAAAAACATGTTTTTCATATACCAGAAATGTTTGAAGCTACTGACTGAATGAAAGGAGCTGGCATCTCACTCTCTTTGAATCTTCTTTATCATGCTAGGATTAGCAGGAAAAAGCAAAAAATTTCAGAATTGCACCTTGCAATGTGGAGATATTACTGTTTGTGCATTTACAATATTCATTGATTTTTGCCATTGAAAAACATGTTTTTCATATACCAGAAATGTTTGAAGCTACTGACTGAATGAAAGGAGCTGGCATCTCACTCTCTTTGAATCTTCTTTATCATGCTAGGATTAACAGGAAAAAGCTAAAAATTTCAGAATTGCACCGTGCAATGTGGAGATATTACTGTTTGTGCATTTACAATATTCATTGATTTTTGCCATTGAAAAACATGTTTTTCATATACCAGAAATGTTTGAAGCTATTGACTGAATGAAAGGAGCTGGCATCTCACTCTCTTTGAATCTTCTTTATCATGCTAGGATTAGCAGGAAAAAGCAAAAAATTTCAGAATTGCACCTTGCAATGTGGAGATATTACTGTTTGTGCATTTACAATATTCATTGATTTTTGCCATTGAAAAACATGTTTTTCATATACCAGAAATGTTTGAAGCTACTGACTGAATGAAAGGAGCTGGCATCTCACTCTGAATCTTCTTTATCATGCTAGGATTAACAGGAAAAAGCTAAAAATTTCAGAACTGCACCGTGCAATGTGGAGATATTACTGTTTGTGCATTTACAATATTCATTGATTTTTGCCATTGAAAAACATGTTTTTCATATACCAGAAATGTTTGAAGCTACTGACTGAATGAAAGGAGCTGGCATCTCACTCTCTTTGAATCTTCTTTATCATGCTAGGATTAACAGGAAAAAGCTAAAAATTTCAGAATTGCACCGTGCAATGTGGAGATATTACTGTTTGTGCATTTACAATATTCATTGATTTTTGCCATTGAAAAACATGTTTTTCATATACCAGAAATGTTTGAAGCTACTGACTGAATGAAAGGAGCTGGCATCTCACTCTCTTTGAATCTTCTTTATCATGCTAGGATTAGCAGGAAAAAGCAAAAAATTTCAGAATTGCACCTTGCAATGTGGAGATATTACTGTTTGTGCATTTACAATATTCATTGATTTTTGCCATTGAAAAACATGTTTTTCATATACCAGAAATGTTTGAAGCTACTGACTGAATGAAAGGAGCTGGCATCTCACTCTCTTTGAATCTTCTTTATCATGCTAGGATTAACAGGAAAAAGCTAAAAATTTCAGAATTGCACCGTGCAATGTGGAGATATTACTGTTTGTGCATTTACAATATTCATTGATTTTTGCCATTGAAAAACATGTTTTTCATATACCAGAAATGTTTGAAGCTACTGACTGAATGAAAGGAGCTGGCATCTCACTCTCTTTGAATCTTCTTTATCATGCTAGGATTAGCAGGAAAAAGCAAAAAATTTCAGAATTGCACCTTGCAATGTGGAGATATTACTGTTTGTGCATTTACAATATTCATTGATTTTTGCCATTGAAAAACATGTTTTTCATATACCAGAAATGTTTGAAGCTACTGACTGAATGAAAGGAGCTGGCATCTCACTCTCTTTGAATCTTCTTTATCATGCTAGGATTAACAGGAAAAAGCAAAAAATTTCAGAATTGCACCTTGCAATGTGGAGATATTACTGTTTGTGCATTTACAATATTCATTGATTTTTGCCATTGAAAAACATGTTTTTCATATACCAGAAATGTTTGAAGCTACCTGACTGAATGAAAGGAGCTGGCATCTCACTCTCTTTGGAATCTTCTTTATCATGCTAGGATTAACAGGAAAAAGCTAAATTTCAGAATTGCACCGTGCAATGTGGAGATATTACTGTTTGTGCATTTACAATATTCATTGATTTTTGCCATTGAAAAACATGTTTTTCATATACCAGAAATGTTTGAAGCTACTGACTGAATGAAAGGAGCTGGCATCTCACTCTCTTTGAATCTTCTTTATCATGCTAGGATTAGCAGGAAAAAGCAAAAAATTTCAGAATTGCACCTTGCAATGTGGAGATATTACTGTTTGTGCATTTACAATATTCATTGATTTTTGCCATTGAAAAACATGTTTTTCATATACCAGAAATGTTTGAAGCTACTGACTGAATGAAAGGAGCTGGCATCTCACTCTGAATCTTCTTTATCATGCTAGGATTAACAGGAAAAAGCTAAAAATTTCAGAACTGCACCGTGCAATGTGGAGATATTACTGTTTGTGCATTTACAATATTCATTGATTTTTGCCATTGAAAAACATGTTTTTCATATACCAGAAATGTTTGAAGCTACTGACTGAATGAAAGGAGCTGGCATCTCACTCTCTTTGAATCTTCTTTATCATGCTAGGATTAGCAGGAAAAAGCAAAAAATTTCAGAATTGCACCTTGCAATGTGGAGATATTACTGTTTGTGCATTTACAATATTCATTGATTTTTGCCATTGAAAAACATGTTTTTCATATACCAGAAATGTTTGAAGCTACTGACTGAATGAAAGGAGCTGGCATCTCACTCTCTTTGAATCTTCTTTATCATGCTAGGATTAACAGGAAAAAGCTAAAAATTTCAGAATTGCACCGTGCAATGTGGAGATATTACTGTTTGTGCATTTACAATATTCATTGATTTTTGCCATTGAAAAACATGTTTTTCATATACCAGAAATGTTTGAAGCTACTGACTGAATGAAAGGAGCTGGCATCTCACTCTCTTTGAATCTTCTTTATCATGCTAGGATTAGCAGGAAAAAGCAAAAAATTTCAGAATTGCACCTTGCAATGTGGAGATATTACTGTTTGTGCATTTACAATATTCATTGATTTTTGCCATTGAAAAACATGTTTTTCATATACCAGAAATGTTTGAAGCTACTGACTGAATGAAAGGAGCTGGCATCTCACTCTCTTTGAATCTTCTTTATCATGCTAGGATTAACAGGAAAAAGCAAAAAATTTCAGAATTGCACCTTGCAATGTGGAGATATTACTGTTTGTGCATTTACAATATTCATTGATTTTTGCCATTGAAAAACGTCCAGAAATGTTTGAAGCTACTGACTGAATGAAAGGAGCTGGCATCTCACTCTCTTTGAATCTTCTTTATCATGCTAGGATTAGCAGGAAAAAGCAAAAAATTTCAGAATTGCACCTTGCAATGTGGAGATATTACTGTTTGTGCATTTACAATATTCATTGATTTTTGCCATTGAAAAACATGTTTTTCATATACCAGAAATGTTTGAAGCTACTGACTGAATGAAAGGAGCTGGCATCTCACTCTCTTTGAATCTTCTTTATCATGCTAGGATCAGCAGGAAAAAGCAAAAAATTTCAGAATTGCACCTTGCAATGTGGAGATATTACTGTTTGTGCATTTACAATATTCATTGATTTTTGCCATTGAAAAACATGTTTTTCATATACCAGAAATGTTTGAAGCTACTGACTGAATGAAAGGAGCTGGCATCTCACTCTCTTTGAATCTTCTTTATCATGCTAGGATTAACAGGAAAAAGCTAAAAATTTCAGAATTGCACCGTGCAATGTGGAGATATTACTGTTTGTGCATTTACAATATTCATTGATTTTTGCCATTGAAAAACATGTTTTTCATATACCAGAAATGTTTGAAGCTACTGACTGAATGAAAGGAGCTGGCATCTCACTCTCTTTGAATCTTCTTTATCATGCTAGGATTAGCAGGAAAAAGCAAAAAATTTCAGAATTGCACCTTGCAATGTGGAGATATTACTGTTTGTGCATTTACAATATTCATTGATTTTTGCCATTGAAAAACATGTTTTTCATATACCAGAAATGTTTGAAGCTACTGACTGAATGAAAGGAGCTGGCATCTCACTCTCTTTGAATCTTCTTTATCATGCTAGGATTAACAGGAAAAAGCAAAAAATTTCAGAATTGCACCTTGCAATGTGGAGATATTACTGTTTGTGCATTTACAATATTCATTGATTTTTGCCATTGAAAAACATGTTTTTCATATACCAGAAATGTTTGAAGCTACTGACTGAATGAAAGGAGCTGGCATCTCACTCTCTTTGAATCTTCTTTATCATGCTAGGATTAACAGGAAAAAGCTAAAAATTTCAGAATTGCACCGTGCAATGTGGAGATATTACTGTTTGTGCATTTACAATATTCATTGATTTTTGCCATTGAAAAACATGTTTTTCATATACCAGAAATGTTTGAAGCTACTGACTGAATGAAAGGAGCTGGCATCTCACTCTCTTTGAATCTTCTTTATCATGCTAGGATTAACAGGAAAAAGCAAAAAATTTCAGAATTGCACCTTGCAATGTGGAGATATTACTGTTTGTGCATTTACAATATTCATTGATTTTTGCCATTGAAAAACGTCCAGAAATGTTTGAAGCTACTGACTGAATGAAAGGAGCTGGCATCTCACTCTCTTTGAATCTTCTTTATCATGCTAGGATTAACAGGAAAAAGCTAAAAATTTCAGAATTGCACCGTGCAATGTGGAGATATTACTGTTTGTGCATTTACAATATTCATTGATTTTTGCCATTGAAAAACATGTTTTTCATATACCAGAAATGTTTGAAGCTACTGACTGAATGAAAGGAGCTGGCATCTCACTCTCTTTGAATCTTCTTTATCATGCTAGGATTAGCAGGAAAAAGCAAAAAATTTCAGAATTGCACCTTGCAATGTGGAGATATTACTGTTTGTGCATTTACAATATTCATTGATTTTTGCCATTGAAAAACATGTTTTTCATATACCAGAAATGTTTGAAGCTACTGACTGAATGAATGGAGCTGGCATCTCACTCTCTTTGAATCTTCTTTATCATGCTAGGATTAGCAGGAAAAAGCAAAAAATTTCAGAATTGCACCTTGCAATGTGGAGATATTACTGTTTGTGCATTTACAATATTCATTGATTTTTGCCATTGAAAAACATGTTTTTCATATACCAGAAATGTTTGAAGCTACTGACTGAATGAAAGGAGCTGGCATCTCACTCTGAATCTTCTTTATCATGCTAGGATTAACAGGAAAAAGCTAAAAATTTCAGAACTGCACCGTGCAATGTGGAGATATTACTGTTTGTGCATTTACAATATTCATTGATTTTTGCCATTGAAAAACATGTTTTTCATATACCAGAAATGTTTGAAGCTACTGACTGAATGAAAGGAGCTGGCATCTCACTCTCTTTGAATCTTCTTTATCATGCTAGGATTAGCAGGAAAAAGCAAAAAATTTCAGAATTGCACCTTGCAATGTGGAGATATTACTGTTTGTGCATTTACAATATTCATTGATTTTTGCCATTGAAAAACATGTTTTTCATATACCAGAAATGTTTGAAGCTACTGACTGAATGAAAGGAGCTGGCATCTCACTCTCTTTGAATCTTCTTTATCATGCTAGGATTAACAGGAAAAAGCTAAAAATTTCAGAATTGCACCGTGCAATGTGGAGATATTACTGTTTGTGCATTTACAATATTCATTGATTTTTGCCATTGAAAAACATGTTTTTCATATACCAGAAATGTTTGAAGCTACTGACTGAATGAAAGGAGCTGGCATCTCACTCTCTTTGAATCTTCTTTATCATGCTAGGATTAGCAGGAAAAAGCAAAAAATTTCAGAATTGCACCTTGCAATGTGGAGATATTACTGTTTGTGCATTTACAATATTCATTGATTTTTGCCATTGAAAAACATGTTTTTCATATACCAGAAATGTTTGAAGCTACTGACTGAATGAAAGGAGCTGGCATCTCACTCTCTTTGAATCTTCTTTATCATGCTAGGATTAACAGGAAAAAGCAAAAAATTTCAGAATTGCACCTTGCAATGTGGAGATATTACTGTTTGTGCATTTACAATATTCATTGATTTTTGCCATTGAAAAACGTCCAGAAATGTTTGAAGCTACTGACTGAATGAAAGGAGCTGGCATCTCACTCTCTTTGAATCTTCTTTATCATGCTAGGATTAGCAGGAAAAAGCAAAAAATTTCAGAATTGCACCTTGCAATGTGGAGATATTACTGTTTGTGCATTTACAATATTCATTGATTTTTGCCATTGAAAAACATGTTTTTCATATACCAGAAATGTTTGAAGCTACTGACTGAATGAAAGGAGCTGGCATCTCACTCTCTTTGAATCTTCTTTATCATGCTAGGATCAGCAGGAAAAAGCAAAAAATTTCAGAATTGCACCTTGCAATGTGGAGATATTACTGTTTGTGCATTTACAATATTCATTGATTTTTGCCATTGAAAAACATGTTTTTCATATACCAGAAATGTTTGAAGCTACTGACTGAATGAAAGGAGCTGGCATCTCACTCTCTTTGAATCTTCTTTATCATGCTAGGATTAACAGGAAAAAGCTAAAAATTTCAGAATTGCACCGTGCAATGTGGAGATATTACTGTTTGTGCATTTACAATATTCATTGATTTTTGCCATTGAAAAACATGTTTTTCATATACCAGAAATGTTTGAAGCTACTGACTGAATGAAAGGAGCTGGCATCTCACTCTCTTTGAATCTTCTTTATCATGCTAGGATTAGCAGGAAAAAGCAAAAAATTTCAGAATTGCACCTTGCAATGTAGAGATATTACTGTTTGTGCATTTACAATATTCATTGATTTTTGCCATTGAAAAACATGCTTTTCATATACCAGAAATGTTTGAAGCTACTGACTGAATGAAAGGAGCTGGCATCTCACTCTCTTTGAATCTTCTTTATCATGCTAGGATTAACAGGAAAAAGCAAAAAATTTCAGAATTGCACCTTGCAATGTGGAGATATTACTGTTTGTGCATTTACAATATTCATTGATTTTTGCCATTGAAAAACATGTTTTTCATATACCAGAAATGTTTGAAGCTACTGACTGAATGAAAGGAGCTGGCATCTCACTCTCTTTGAATCTTCTTTATCATGCTAGGATTAACAGGAAAAAGCTAAAAATTTCAGAATTGCACCGTGCAATGTGGAGATATTACTGTTTGTGCATTTACAATATTCATTGATTTTTGCCATTGAAAAACATGTTTTTCATATACCAGAAATGTTTGAAGCTACTGACTGAATGAAAGGAGCTGGCATCTCACTCTCTTTGAATCTTCTTTATCATGCTAGGATTAACAGGAAAAAGCAAAAAATTTCAGAATTGCACCTTGCAATGTGGAGATATTACTGTTTGTGCATTTACAATATTCATTGATTTTTGCCATTGAAAAATGTCCAGAAATGTTTGAAGCTACTGACTGAATGAAAGGAGCTGGCATCTCACTCTCTTTGAATCTTCTTTATCATGCTAGGATTAACAGGAAAAAGCTAAAAATTTCAGACTTGCACCGTGCAATGTGGAGATATTACTGTTTGTGCATTTACAATATTCATTGATTTTTGCCATTGAAAAACATGTTTTTCATATACCAGAAATGTTTGAAGCTACTGACTGAATGAAAGGAGCTGGCATCTCACTCTCTTTGAATCTTCTTTATCATGCTAGGATTAGCAGGAAAAAGCAAAAAATTTCAGAATTGCACCTTGCAATGTGGAGATATTACTGTTTGTGCATTTACAATATTCATTGATTTTTGCCATTGAAAAACATGTTTTTCATATACCAGAAATTTTTGAAGCTACTGACTGAATGAAAGGAACTGGCATCTCACTCTCTTTGAATCTTCTTTATCATGCTAGGATTAACAGGAAAAAGCTAAAAATTTCAGAATTGCACCGTGCAATGTGGAGATATTACTGTTTGTGCATTTACAATATTCATTGATTTTTGCCATTGAAAAACATGTTTTTCATATACCAGAAATGTTTGAAGCTACTGACTGAATGAAAGGAGCTGGCATGTCACTCTCTTTGAATCTTCTTTATCATGCTAGGATTAGCAGGAAAAAGCAAAAAATTTCAGAATTGCACCTTGCAATGTGGAGATATTACTGTTTGTGCATTTACAATATTCATTGATTTTTGCCATTGAAAAACATGTTTTTCATATACCAGAAATGTTTGAAGCTACTGACTGAATGAAAGGAGCTGGCATCTCACTCTCTTTGAATCTTCTTTATCATGCTAGGATTAGCAGGAAAAAGCAAACAATTTCAGAATTGCACCTTGCAATGTGGAGATATTACTGTTTGTGCATTTACAATATTCATTGATTTTTGCCATTGAAAAACATGTTTTTCATATACCAGAAATGTTTGAAGCTAATGACTGAATGAAAGGAGCTGGCATCTCACTCTCTTTGAATCTTCTTTATCATGCTAGGATTAACAGGAAAAAGCTAAAAATTTCAGAATTGCACCGTGCAATGTGGAGATATTACTGTTTGTGCATTTACAATATTCATTGATTTTTGCCATTGAAAATCATGTTTTTCATATACCAGAAATGTTTGAAGCTACTGACTGAATGAAAGGAGCTGGCATCTCACTCTCTTTGAATCTTCTTTATCATGCTAGGATTAACAGGAAAAAGCAAAAAATTTCAGAATTGCACCTTGCAATGTGGAGATATTACTGTTTGTGCATTTACAATATTCATTGATTTTTGCCATTGAAAAACATGTTTTTCATATACCAGAAATGTTTGAAGCTACTGACTGAATGAAAGGAGCTGGCATCTCACTCTCTTTGAATCTTCTTTATCATGCTAGGATTAACAGGAAAAAGCAAAAAATTTCAGAATTGCACCTTGCAATGTGGAGATATTACTGTTTGTGCATTTACAATATTCATTGATTTTTGCCATTGAAAAACGTCCAGAAATGTTTGAAGCTACTGACTGAATGAAAGGAGCTGGCATCTCACTCTCTTTGAATCTTCTTTATCATGCTAGGATTAACAGGAAAAAGCTAAAAATTTCAGACTTGCACCGTGCAATGTGGAGATATTACTGTTTGTGCATTTACAATATTCATTGATTTTTGCCATTGAAAAACATGTTTTTCATATACCAGAAATGTTTGAAGCTACTGACTGAATGAAAGGAGCTGGCATCTCACTCTCTTTGAATCTTCTTTATCATGCTAGGATTAGCAGGAAAAAGCAAAAAATTTCAGAATTGCACCTTGCAATGTGGAGATATTACTGTTTGTGCATTTACAATATTCATTGATTTTTGCCATTGAAAAACATGTTTTTCATATACCAGAAATTTTTGAAGCTACTGACTGAATGAAAGGAGCTGGCATCTCACTCTCTTTGAATCTTCTTTATCATGCTAGGATTAACAGGAAAAAGCTAAAAATTTCAGAATTGCACCGTGCAATGTGGAGATATTACTGTTTGTGCATTTACAATATTCATTGATTTTTGCCATTGAAAAACATGTTTTTCATATACCAGAAATGTTTGAAGCTACTGACTGAATGAAAGGAGCTGGCATCTCACTCTCTTTGAATCTTCTTTATCATGCTAGGATTAGCAGGAAAAAGCAAAAAATTTCAGAATTGCACCTTGCAATGTGGAGATATTACTGTTTGTGCATTTACAATATACATTGATTTTTGCCATTGAAAAACATGTTTTTCATATACCAGAAATGTTTGAAGCTACTGACTGAATGAAAGGAGCTGGCATCTCACTCTCTTTGAATCTTCTTTATCATGCTAGGATTAACAGGAAAAAGCAAAAAATTTCAGAATTGCACCTTGCAATGTGGAGATATTACTGTTTGTGCATTTACAATATTCATTGATTTTTGCCATTGAAAAACATGTTTTTCATATACCAGAAATGTTTGAAGCTACTGACTGAATGAAAGGAGCTGGCATCTCACTCTCTTTGAATCTTCTTTATCATGCTAGGATTAACAAGAAAAAGCTAAAAATTTCAGAATTGCACCGTGCAATGTGGAGATATTACTGTTTGTGCATTTACAATATTCATTGATTTTTGCCATTGAAAAACATGTTTTTCATATACCAGAAATGTTTGAAGCTACTGACTGAATGAAAGGAGCTGGCATCTCACTCTCTTTGAATCTTCTTTATCATGCTAGGATTAGCAGGAAAAAGCAAACAATTTCAGAATTGCACCTTGCAATGTGGAGATATTACTGTTTGTGCATTTACAATATTCATTGATTTTTGCCATTGAAAAACATGTTTTTCATATACCAGAAATGTTTGAAGCTACTGACTGAATGAAAGGAGCTGGCATCTCACTCTCTTTGAATCTTCTTTATCATGCTAGGATTAACAGGAAAAAGCTAAAAATTTCAGAATTGCACCGTGCAATGTGGAGATATTACTGTTTGTGCATTTACAATATTCATTGATTTTTGCCATTGAAAATCATGTTTTTCATATACCAGAAATGTTTGAAGCTACTGACTGAATGAAAGGAGCTGGCATCTCACTCTCTTTGAATCTTCTTTATCATGCTAGGATTAACAGGAAAAAGCAAAAAATTTCAGAATTGCACCTTGCAATGTGGAGATATTACTGTTTGTGCATTTACAATATTCATTGATTTTTGCCATTGAAAAACATGTTTTTCATATACCAGAAATGTTTGAAGCTACTGACTGAATGAAAGGAGCTGGCATCTCACTCTCTTTGAATCTTCTTTATCATGCTAGGATTAACAGGAAAAAGCTAAAAATTTCAGAACTGCACCGTGCAATGTGGAGATATTACTGTTTGTGCATTTACAATATTCATTGATTTTTGCCATTGAAAAACATGTTTTTCATATACCAGAAATGTTTGAAGCTACTGACTGAATGAAAGGAGCTGGCATCTCACTCTCTTTGAATCTTCTTTATCATGCTAGGATTAGCAGGAAAAAGCAAAAAATTTCAGAATTGCACCTTGCAATGTGGAGATATTACTGTTTGTGCATTTACAATATTCATTGATTTTTGCCATTGAAAAACATGTTTTTCATATACCAGAAATGTTTGAAGCTACTGACTGAATGAAAGGAGCTGGCATCTCACTCTCTTTGAATCTTCTTTATCATGCTAGGATTAACAGGAAAAAGCTAAAAATTTCAGAATTGCACCGTGCAATGTGGAGATATTACTGTTTGTGCATTTACAATATTCATTGATTTTTGCCATTGAAAAACATGTTTTTCATATACCAGAAATGTTTGAAGCTACTGACTGAATGAAAGGAGCTGGCATCTCACTCTCTTTGAATCTTCTTTATCATGCTAGGATTAGCAGGAAAAAGCAAAAAATTTCAGAATTGCACCTTGCAATGTGGAGATATTACTGTTTGTGCATTTACAATATTCATTGATTTTTGCCATTGAAAAACATGTTTTTCATATACCAGAAATGTTTGAAGCTACTGACTGAATGAAAGGAGCTGGCATCTCACTCTCTTTGAATCTTCTTTATCATGCTAGGATTAGCAGGAAAAAGCAAAAAATTTCAGAATTGCACCTTGCAATGTGGAGATATTACTGTTTGTGCATTTACAATATTCATTGATTTTTGCCATTGAAAAACATGTTTTTCATATACCAGAAATGTTTGAAGCTACTGACTGAATGAAAGGAGCTGGCATCTCACTCTGAATCTTCTTTATCATGCTAGGATTAACAGGAAAAAGCTAAAAATTTCAGAACTGCACCGTGCAATGTGGAGATATTACTGTTTGTGCATTTACAATATTCATTGATTTTTGCCATTGAAAAACATGTTTTTCATATACCAGAAATGTTTGAAGCTACTGACTGAATGAAAGGAGCTGGCATCTCACTCTCTTTGAATCTTCTTTATCATGCTAGGATTAGCAGGAAAAAGCAAAAAATTTCAGAATTGCACCTTGCAATGTGGAGATATTACTGTTTGTGCATTTACAATATTCATTGATTTTTGCCATTGAAAAACATGTTTTTCATATACCAGAAATGTTTGAAGCTACTGACTGAATGAAAGGAGCTGGCATCTCACTCTCTTTGAATCTTCTTTATCATGCTAGGATTAACAGGAAAAAGCTAAAAATTTCAGAATTGCACCGTGCAATGTGGAGATATTACTGTTTGTGCATTTACAATATTCATTGATTTTTGCCATTGAAAAACATGTTTTTCATATACCAGAAATGTTTGAAGCTACTGACTGAATGAAAGGAGCTGGCATCTCACTCTCTTTGAATCTTCTTTATCATGCTAGGATTAGCAGGAAAAAGCAAAAAATTTCAGAATTGCACCTTGCAATGTGGAGATATTACTGTTTGTGCATTTACAATATTCATTGATTTTTGCCATTGAAAAACATGTTTTTCATATACCAGAAATGTTTGAAGCTACTGACTGAATGAAAGGAGCTGGCATCTCACTCTCTTTGAATCTTCTTTATCATGCTAGGATTAACAGGAAAAAGCAAAAAATTTCAGAATTGCACCTTGCAATGTGGAGATATTACTGTTTGTGCATTTACAATATTCATTGATTTTTGCCATTGAAAAACGTCCAGAAATGTTTGAAGCTACTGACTGAATGAAAGGAGCTGGCATCTCACTCTCTTTGAATCTTCTTTATCATGCTAGGATTAGCAGGAAAAAGCAAAAAATTTCAGAATTGCACCTTGCAATGTGGAGATATTACTGTTTGTGCATTTACAATATTCATTGATTTTTGCCATTGAAAAACATGTTTTTCATATACCAGAAATGTTTGAAGCTACTGACTGAATGAAAGGAGCTGGCATCTCACTCTCTTTGAATCTTCTTTATCATGCTATGATCAGCAGGAAAAAGCAAAAAATTTCAGAATTGCACCTTGCAATGTGGAGATATTACTGTTTGTGCATTTACAATATTCATTGATTTTTGCCATTGAAAAACATGTTTTTCATATACCAGAAATGTTTGAAGCTACTGACTGAATGAAAGGAGCTGGCATCTCACTCTCTTTGAATCTTCTTTATCATGCTAGGATTAACAGGAAAAAGCTAAAAATTTCAGAATTGCACCGTGCAATGTGGAGATATTACTGTTTGTGCATTTACAATATTCATTGATTTTTGCCATTGAAAAACATGTTTTTCATATACCAGAAATGTTTGAAGCTACTGACTGAATGAAAGGAGCTGGCATCTCACTCTCTTTGAATCTTCTTTATCATGCTAGGATTAACAGGAAAAAGCTAAAAATTTCAGAATTGCACCGTGCAATGTGGAGATATTACTGTTTGTGCATTTACAATATTCATTGATTTTTGCCATTGAAAATCATGTTTTTCATATACCAGAAATGTTTGAAGCTACTGACTGAATGAAAGGAGCTGGCATCTCACTCTCTTTGAATCTTCTTTATCATGCTAGGATTAACAGGAAAAAGCAAAAAATTTCAGAATTGCACCTTGCAATGTGGAGATATTACTGTTTGTGCATTTACAATATTCATTGATTTTTGCCATTGAAAAACATGTTTTTCATATACCAGAAATGTTTGAAGCTACTGACTGAATGAAAGGAGCTGGCATCTCACTCTCTTTGAATCTTCTTTATCATGCTAGGATTAACAGGAAAAAGCTAAAAATTTCAGAACTGCACCGTGCAATGTGGAGATATTACTGTTTGTGCATTTACAATATTCATTGATTTTTGCCATTGAAAAACATGTTTTTCATATACCAGAAATGTTTGAAGCTACTGACTGAATGAAAGGAGCTGGCATCTCACTCTCTTTGAATCTTCTTTATCATGCTAGGATTAGCAGGAAAAAGCAAAAAATTTCAGAATTGCACCTTGCAATGTGGAGATATTACTGTTTGTGCATTTACAATATTCATTGATTTTTGCCATTGAAAAACATGTTTTTCATATACCAGAAATGTTTGAAGCTACTGACTGAATGAAAGGAGCTGGCATCTCACTCTCTTTGAATCTTCTTTATCATGCTAGGATTAACAGGAAAAAGCTAAAAATTTCAGAATTGCACCGTGCAATGTGGAGATATTACTGTTTGTGCATTTACAATATTCATTGATTTTTGCCATTGAAAAACATGTTTTTCATATACCAGAAATGTTTGAAGCTACTGACTGAATGAAAGGAGCTGGCATCTCACTCTCTTTGAATCTTCTTTATCATGCTAGGATTAGCAGGAAAAAGCAAAAAATTTCAGAATTGCACCTTGCAATGTGGAGATATTACTGTTTGTGCATTTACAATATTCATTGATTTTTGCCATTGAAAAACATGTTTTTCATATACCAGAAATGTTTGAAGCTACTGACTGAATGAAAGGAGCTGGCATCTCACTCTCTTTGAATCTTCTTTATCATGCTAGGATTAACAGGAAAAAGCAAAAAATTTCAGAATTGCACCTTGCAATGTGGAGATATTACTGTTTGTGCATTTACAATATTCATTGATTTTTGCCATTGAAAAACATGTTTTTCATATACCAGAAATGTTTGAAGCTACTGACTGAATGAAAGGAGCTGGCATCTCACTCTCTTTGAATCTTCTTTATCATGCTAGGATTAACAGGAAAAAGCTAAAAATTTCAGAATTGCACCGTGCAATGTGGAGATATTACTGTTTGTGCATTTACAATATTCATTGATTTTTGCCATTGAAAAACATGTTTTTCATATACCAGAAATGTTTGAAG
>NW_027365589.1:0-103444 GCF_046119375.1 Phyllobates terribilis | reverse complement strand
TACTTGGGCAACCCCTTCTTGATCTAAATGTTTGGCCATAATAAAATTAAAACGCCTGAGTATAGGTGAGTATAAGCTTTTTTATTTTATTGGGGCCAAGCGTGGGGGTGAAGGAGTTGTCCAAGTAGTGGACAACTTCTTTAAGAGAGAGTCTGGTCTGGGTATGGATTTATGAACTCTGGTAACTGTATCTTTTAGGGCTCTTTTCCAATCCGAGTTTACAGAGCTGCAGTACTGAAAGGAGGGACGGAGCCACTGATTACACAGGAGGTCACTGACCATAAGTTTTTCCTAAGAAATCAAAGGTCAAAAGCAGCAGACACTGAAGAAATATAGCAGGTAGGCATCAAACATGTAGAAGAGACTTAAATGTTTATTTTTTGCCCAATTTATATAAACCCTCGTCATGATTCATATCGTCTAAATAATACTAACTGCATTACTAGGATAGGTTCATAATTAGCGGCATTTAACATGTTGATAATCACGGGAGAATCGCGATTCCACCCGCGGCTGTTAGGAGCACATGACAGCTGATCAGATCCACTGTCAAGTCCCCGGAAAGTTGCGGGCTCATCGTCGGAGCCTGCATCTAAGGCGAAGACACGTCATGCGCCGTATATGTACGGCGCATGTCATGAAAGGGTTAACAGGACAGGCTTAGCCTTTGGTGTGACCTGCTGATAATATTATTTAGAATCTGATAATTGTGACCAAATTGTTGGCCAAATGATGCTTCAGTTGATCATTTGGCCAACAACCATCTTGGCCGTCTCTCCCATACACGGAAGCGCTCACTTGGCCGAGTGCTCCTGTGTTCTCTATGAGAGAAACTGACAATCATCTCTGTCAGCAGCTATTCTCAGAGAGAATGAAGTGATCGGCAGTCCAAAATTGTATATGCCCAAATAATATCTTCCCTGACCAGTTGATTGGCGCGCCAATATGATGCGCCCCATGGGCCCTGGGGTACTTGGTGCCGGGCCGGTCGTTTCTAGGGGAGATGTCACAGTGGCGGTGACCCGGTCCGTGACCCAGGGTGGTCAATAAAAGGGGATATTTACAGGGGATTTATAGTTTTTATATAATGTTCGTGACGCCACCTGTGGTATGTGGCTAAAGGGAGCCGCCGCTGCAGAGCAGGTCCTCTGGAGCTGATGTTAGTGCAGCAGAGTTGGTTCAGCTCTCCACAGGCAGAGCTTAGCTCCAGGGCAGGAAATGGTGATGTTATAGATGTTGCTGTGAAGTGTAGTGCAGGGGATGATGGCGCAGTAATAAGTCGCAGAGACAGTGGGGTGCAGTCTTCCGGATTTACTCACATTTCTTACTTTGCTCCTGGTTACAACTGCAGATCATATCTTCCCACGTCGTCCTGTGCTTACTCAGGGAGGGGTACAGCAAACCCTCAGGTACCTCCGGAGTACATAACGGGACCCCCTTCTGTGTGTTCCTTCTGGCCGTCTTCCTACACCTCACACCCTGTGTCCCAATCCAGTGACCGTGGACCTTGTCGGGCGACTTTTTCTCTGTCCCCTGGGTCTTCTATGGCCACCTTTTCGGTGAAATAGATGTGGCTTTTGGCTGCAGCACTTGAAATGCTGCACCCTCCGGTTACCTAGTTGAATATTGCTATTCTCACTAGTTAGGGGCCGGTCCCCTCTGCGACCCGATCTCTCCACCGCCTAGATTTGGTGGATTTGGGTGTACGGGTGGCCTCCAGCACTGCCCATACCCCTGGGATTCTTTCTTCACTCCTGGAGCCTTCCCTCTGCTCCCGTTCCTTCCTCCTCTACTCCTGGGCCTCCTCACTAGGCCCTCCTCCTGAGCAGAGCTCCTGCTGAGCTGCTGCTCTGACTCTCTCTCTGACTCAACCGCCTCAGAACTTCACTCACTCTAGAATGTTCCACCCTCTCTTTCATATTGCTCCATACTGTGCTCCCCTGAACTGCTTCCTCTACCCACACCCACTACATGGTTCCCCCTACTTTGGTTCCCCCAGCTCCAGCCAGGGACAGGGCTCAGCAGAGGAGCAGCGCATTTTGCCCCTCCTGCTGGTCTGGAGTAGTGTAGTGTTGAATGCAGGTGTTAGGGTCCCGGGCTGTACTCCTTCCTTACCTGAGAGTGAGATACCACACCTCTGGGTGAGATGCAGTACCTCTGTGGCGACTGAACCCACATGGGCGCCACACATACATATGACGCGCCCTTTTGGCCGTGGGGTACCCGGTGCCGGGCCGGTAGATGCTGGGGGATGTCACAGTGGCGGTGACCCGGTCCGTAACCCAGGACGGTCAATAAAAAGGGGTTATTGATTGGGGATTTATAGTGATTGTATAACGTTCGTGACGCCACCTCTGGTATGCGGCTAAGGGAGCCGCCGCTGCGGAGCAGGTCCTCTGGAGCTGATGTGAGTGCAGCAGGGATGGTGTGGCTCTCCACAGGTAGAGCTCAGCTCCAGGGCAGTGTAGATGTTATAGGTTATGCTGGGCGTTGTAGTGCAGGGGTTGATGGTGCAGCAATAATCACAGAGACAGTGGGGTGCAGTCTTCCGAGTTTACTCACAGTTGATCAGTTCCTCAGGTTACAGGGTCCGGACCACAACCTCCCACGTCGTGCTGCGTTCACCAGGCAGAGGTTCAGCAATCCCTCAGGTGATTCAAGAGTGCCTGACAGGACCCCTTTCTATGTGCCTTCCTCAGTCGTCTTCCTGCGCTGGCTCTCGCCCTCCTGCCCTGCGCCTCGCAACCAGTGTCCCAATCCGGTAGCCTCGGGTCTTGTCGGGCGACCTGCAGTCCCCTGGACCCTCTGTGGCCACCTTTTCGGCGATATAGTTGCGAATGTGGCCACTGCACCTTGCAAGTACAGCAGCCTCCGGTTCCTAGCTGAGCCTTATAGTTCTCCACTAGTTTAGGAGCCGATCCCCTCTGCGGCTCGATCCCTCCACCGCCTGGCAGATTCGGGCGTACGGGTGGCCTCTAGCACTGCCCGTACCCCTGGGATCCCCTCTGTTCCTGGGGCCTTTCTCCTGCTCCCTCTCCTCTCTCAGTCCTGGGCCTCTCACTAGGCCCGCCTCCGAAGCAGAGCTCCTGCAGAGCCTCTGCTCCACACACTCTCCTCCTCTGACTGGCTTGTCTTTCTAAGATGGTTCCCTCTTTTATATCACTCCCTCACCAGTGCTCCCCTGATTTACGTTCTCCACCCACACCCACTACATGGTTCCCCCTCACTAAGTTCCCCTCCACTCCAGCCAGGGCCCAGGGACTGTGCTCTCCCGTAGGAGCAATCTCGCCCTGCCCTACTGAAGTGGATGTGTTGAATGCAGGTGTTAGGGTCCCGGGCTGTACTCCTTCCTTACCTGAGAGTGAGATACCACACCTCTGGGTGAGATGCAGTACCTTTGTGGCGACTGAACCCTCAGGGGCGCCACACATATTAGAGTGTAAGGCATACTTATTGATATGAATGTGTCAACCGACTTTAGACTTATGTATGGGGGACTGAAAGCTGCATTTACACCTAAAATACAGCTTTCAGTCCCTTCTAAAGAGGCAGCCAATTAAACACAATAAACAAGCTAAATGCTCATTTATCGGGTGAAATGATCTAGATGTAATGATGCAGATAGTGAGGATGCAGGGACAGTTAACCAAAGCTATTTATTTTCCTACCACAGAAAGAACGTTTAACTATAGGAACACATGGTGATGCAGGTATATGGAGACAACTAACACAATCTTAGCAGTAATGACAATAAAAGCAGTGTAATAAATGCAATATCTTACTCTATGTTCTATCTGCATGCAGTCTCATTTCACAGTTAAACGACTATTAATGTCTTTAGCTCAAAGAGCGTCACTGCCAGCGCCAGGCTTGTAGCTGTAATATGCGCTTCAAGCGCCTTTGATTGTTATACTGGCACTAACGGGGGACACCGGTACTTTCCGCTAGGCCACAAGTGCCTCATATGTGAGTCACTTAGTGTGTTCTTCACACTGGCCACCCTCGTTCCTTTCTGAAGCGCAGCCACGGCCCACACCCTGTACCGTTCGTCTACGCTTGAATTAAAGACCTGGTTCACTTGGGTCTTCTCGTCAGCACGGCAGACGTCCTGCCTCATCCAATGACCACCGTCTGATCTTCGGTGCTTGACCTGCGGCATCTTGACTGGTGAAGACTGGGTTTTGGGTATTGACCAATGGAATCTGGGCTTAAATCAGCCATCATCTGCTGTGAAAAATCCGAGCTCGGCATATGAGCCTGCATTAAATTCAGGGACATGACCTTTGAAGTACATTAACGTCATAGGTCGTGAAGGGGTTAATGTCATTACCTAATCTCTTTTCTAATATACATTAATTAAAAAATCCCTATTGTTCCTTCACTAGACTATCTGACTCCTTTTTTTTTTTTTTTTTTTACCTTCTTCCTGTTTCACGTTGCTTCGTTTGAGAACCCCAAGTGCATACTGGGATTTACAAACAAACCATCATCAGGGAGCAGAGGCTGTCGTCATTGCAGTAGCGCCTGTCCTTTCCCTGAATTAAGAGCCGTCAGTGATGTCCTTTTCAGGGTCTGGGCTAGTTCCTCCTCTACTGAGCATGCGTCTGTTGTCAACATCATCCCACACTGATAACATCACCTCCACCTTCCTGATATAGGGCCACATGGCTCATGTGTTTCGCTGTGACCACTGCACCCTAGTTGCACTCTTGTGAAACAGTGTAAGGCTATGTGCCCATGATGCAGAAATGCTGCGGATTTTTCCTGAGCGTTTCTGCATCTCTCTGGCAGAAAAAACGCATGCGGATTTTACATGCGTTTTTTTCTGCCAGGTAGAAGCGTAAGTGAAGCTTTTTTAACATGCGATTTCGCATGCGAGTTGTGAAGCACTTTTCTAAACGATTTTAGCATCACTTGGAAAAGTGCTTGACAACTTGGTCACACTGTATAAATCCATGCAAACGGCATGGATTTATATAGTGTGACCAAGTTACGATGCTGCAAATGCAGCATCAATAGTAAAAAAAAGAATACAAATGGTGAAAAATAAAAAAAAAACATATACTCACCTTCCGATGGCCCCTGATCTCCTTCTCCGTTGCGTCCGGTGTCTTCAGCGGCTCGCGGTGGTGTAAAAGGACCTTCCATGACGTCATTTAGTCATGTGACAGGTCACATGACTAAATGACATCATGGAAGGTCCTTTTACCACCGCGAGCAGTCGAAGACACCGGAGAAGGAGACCGGGGGCCATCAGAAGGTGAGTATATGTTTATTTTTTATTTTAATTCTTTTTTAACTACAGGTAGTATGGTACCCGGGACTGAAGGAGAGTCTCCTCTTCTCCAGACCCAGGTACCATCTGCGCATTGAACCGCATAATATCCGCATGTGCACATGTAGTCATGCGGATGTTATGCGGTCCAATACAAGTCAATGGTGGCTAAAACGCCGCGATTCCGCTAAATTTATGGTAGTGCTGCGGATTTTTCCGCAATGTTAATCTGCAGCGGAAATTTCCCAGCATGTGCTCAGCAAATGCGGATTATCATTGGGGAACATTGCAGACCTTCTACCAAGCGTTTTTTAAGCATTTCCGTGGCGGAATTGCTGCTATGGAAGTGCTTAAAAAACATTGTGGGCATCGTGGGCACGCAGCCTAAGGGGGCTCTCTCTAGCTACCACCTCTCTAACATGCTGTAGCCTTGCTGACCATGCATTCATTCACAGATAATCTCCAGGTCTGGCTGACACAACTGACACCTTTACAAAATCATCACTATCCCGGAGTCAGTATGAAAAATGTCCTGAGCTCAATGCTCCCACACATTATTCACATCTTTAAATTTGCTATGACTGAGATAGCTGCTGCTAGTGCCCTTACTACAGTTCCTGACAGAGCCAACCAACAAAACTAGGCTTTTGTTACACGCACGCCACTAGGTTCAAATAGGGCGAGACAGGTTTCATAAATTAATTGGAATCTTGGGGGAACCGTTACTCAGGGCAACCATAGGCTGCAGCTTCTCTCAGGCACATGAAAGATTCAGTTGCTGACCAGACACATCTGACAAGAGTCTTTTTCAACAGTTTAACAGTGGAATTTAATCTGAAGCATGGCCAGTGCAGTTCAGGGATATTACAGCAACAATCTTCATTACAGCACAGTCTCATAAAGCAGGCACAGGAACCTCAGTCTCTTCAGTAGCATAATTCAGCACAAATTAGATCTCTTGGCAGCACACTTCTATACGTAAACAGCAGGCTTTTCCTTCACAAGGTCTCACTAGTACACAGCATTCTTTATTCTGCATGGAGATGGAGGGGGGAGGGTTTGATGAGGAAGATGATCTCTGTGACACAATTCCTTCCAGTCCTTATCTTCCTGCCCGATGATAGATTTCCTGAACTAACAGTGCAGGGTATCTGACCCGTGTTGAGTTTCACCCTGGACTTGAATCCTGTTCTCTTTCCTGCACTTCTGTGAGATACAGATCACACACCACTTCTCCCTTTGGCTGCAGCCAGAATAGTAAACAAGTTCCCCACAATCCCCCTGGGGCTCTGCTAACCACTCCCTGTCTCTTGTGACTGTGTTAACTCTTATAGTTGCTGGATGCTTTTGAAGCAACAGCACTACTTCTGCATGTCACACTTTCCCTTCTTTTTTAATGTTGTTCTCGATATTCGTTTTAATTGGTCAAGCTGACCAATTCTGAGACAGTGGTAAAAGTTGAATAACTTTATATACAAATTGGCATTGTCATATTGGCATAAAATTTACAAACATCAATAACAACCTATTCTTACGACCTTTTGCTTGTAGATCTCCTGAAAGAAATACACAATTAAAATAATCAGCATCTCTTCCGCTGGAGGTTTTCGTACGTCTTCAACCAGCTCTCTCTCTCACTAGGCCAAAACAAGTCTTTCCACCAGGTAACATTGTCCATACTGTCTCTCGGTGGTGAATACCACTCAAGTGAGCTTACCTGGTCCGTAGGCAGAAATACCTGTTTCCAATCGACAGTCCTTGGCACTTGACTCGGTTCACCGAGTGTCTCATATGTCAGCATCACAGGCCTCCTCACTTCTCGAGTCGACATCCTCCTGGTAGGTTGTTCCTCAGATACAACGGGTTCCTCCGTTGCAGGAGTTTCTTCTGCCACACTCATTTCTCGAACTTCCTCAGATGATCTTGGAAGTGCCTCTGTAAGTTACTGTACTTCTCTTGAATCGTTCGTTTCCACCTGGTCTGGTAATTCTGCTACTCCTAAGTGTCGATCGGTCTCTTCAGTGAACGGTGTTCGATCATCAAATCTGAATTGGACTATATCTGTACTCCTTGGTACAAACTCTGGAGCCTGGGGACTTACTTCACTCTCCTGAGGATGGTACATCCCTCTCCTTGCCGGTCCGAGAAATACAACGGTGTGTTCTTCTTCATGTGAACTTTCAAGATCACTATCCATCTTCGGAGCTTCAGTCTGTGGTGGTCCCTTAGTCGATCTCGGACGATGTTGTTCTACTTCTGGAAAGTCTTGTTGTGGTGGGAGATAATCACAGGGTAGTAGTAAATTCCGATGGACTATTCTGGTTTCCAATCGGATTTCATACACTGTACTGTCATCGGCTTTCCTCCTTACGACCACATACACCTTGTCTTCCCAGTACAAACAAAGTTTTCCCGGACCGCCTTTTGTTCTTGACTAGCACACGGCTTCCCAGTGCCAATTCTGCTCCATAACATTTTCAGTCATAGTACTCCTTGCTCTTGCTCTGTCCTTGCGTAACCACTTTGGACGCTATGTTGTATGCCTCTGCCATCCGTTCCTTCCATTTCCGAACATACTCCGGATATGTTCTGTAAGTCTCTGACACTGGAGTATCGAACATGATGTCGATTGACAGTCTTGGCGATTGACCGTACAATAGAAAGAAGGGTGAGTAACCCATTGCATCGCTCTTCGTACAGTTATAGGCATGTACCACTTTTGACAGAGAACTCTTCCAGTCTTTCTTCTCGTCAGCTGTTAAAGTGTGCAACATCGACAATAATGTCCGACTAAATCGTTTCACTTGTCCATTACCCTCTGGGTGATAGGGCATTATGTGGGATCTCTGAATCCTACAGTACTTTCCTATCTTGGCAAAGATCTTGTTCTCAAATTCTCTTCCTTGGTCATGGTGTAACCTCGTAGGGAACCCAAACCTCAAAGCAAAATCATTGAAGATCTTCTCTGCTGCTGTGCGACCCTCTTTATTGGTGGTGGCATATGCTTGAGCAAATCAAGTAAAATGGTCCATCACCACCAAGATGTATTCGTCACCACCCTTGCACGTCTCGAGATGTAGAAAGTCTATTGAGACCATCTCAAACGGATACGTAGTTTGGATGTTGCCCATAGGTGCCCGGGTTGATGTGTTGGGACATTTATCTTTCAGACCCCCACACTCCCTGGTCACGTATCTCTCAATATCTCTCTGCATGTACGGCCAGAAGAAACGTTCACGGATCAAGTTTGTTGTCCTTTCCACTCCCAGGTGTCCCATGTTTTCATGGAGTTCTTTGAAGACCAATCTACGAAATACTCTGGGTAGTACCAACTGCCGGTTTTGACCTCCTTTACGATACAGGATACAGTCTTCACTGAGGTAGAGCTTCATCCATTCTTTAACTAAAACAGATACTGCTGGTGACTCATTATCTTTCTCCCATTTACTTGGAAACTGATTTTGGTCCACATAAAGTAGTATTTTACCATTTATCTGATCTTCCCATTGTGCTCTATGGATTTTTCCTTTTGGTAGTCGTTGAGTAGACAGGGGGTAATCTTGTTCTCTCGCTTTTATGGTGGTTTCCACCGTCAACGGACACCACAATGGTGTGTCTTCCTCTTGATAAGCTTGTACTGCTTGGGTAGTGCTCTCAATTGCTTCCAAACTGACTTCCTCTGAGCTTTCTTACATGAACTAATCAGGCTCTATTGGCATTTTCGACAATCTGTCAGCATCAGCCTTGCATTTTCCTGGCCTGTACTTGATGCTGAAATTGAAGTCAGCTAGTTCAGCGACTCATCTCTGACCCGTTGCATTCAGTTTGGCTGTAGTGAGGACATAGGTCAAAGGGTTGTTGTCAGTGTATACCTCAAACTCTTTGCTGTAGTAGAGATAATCTCTAAATGGTTCACAGATAGTCCATTTCAACTCCAGGAACTTCAATTTTCCGGAATGTAGATGGTAATTCTTCTCGGCGTCTGTCAACGTTCTAGAACCGTAACCGTTGACTCTCAGTTTTCTATCTTGATGCTGATACAGGGCAGCTCCCAGTCCAACTTGAGAAACGTCACAATGAAGAACAAACGGTAAGTTGAAATCAGGATATCCCAAGATGTGTGGTTTTACCAGGTAGTCTACTAGTTCTTCCAATACCTCCTGGTGGTCTACTGTCCAGAGAATGGCTTTTGGGATGAAACGGCGTTGCTTCTTTTAAGCCCAGTTCTACCCGCATTCTTCTTTTTCTCAGTGTGTGTTGTTGACTCTGTCACCACCCCCCCCCCAAGAGGAGGTATAGTGGGGTGGCAATCCTGGAGAAGTTCCGAACGTAAGTACGATAGTAGGAGAGGAATAATAATATCTACCTCAACTCCCCGACAGTAGAGGGCCGCTTGTCTTTTAAGGCCAGTACCAGAGCGATTTCTGCTGGGTCTATGGTATATCCTTCTCCGGACACAATTTTCCCTAGAAATCAGACTTGCCTTTTGAACAGTTCACACTTCTTTGGGGGTCAACTTAACTCCATGTTGTTGACTTGATACCGTTGTAATACGGTCCTCACATGTTCAACATGCTCCCGGAAAGTTTTTCTGTGTACCACATTGTCATCCAAGTACAGCTGGAAGATATTATCCCTCAGTCCTTTTAAATATGTCTCCATGCTCCTCTGGAATTTTTCTGGAGCTGAACTGAGCCCAAACAGTATGCAGATCCACTCGTATATCCCGCACGGTGTGATGAATGCTGTCAAAGGTCTACTGGACTCTTCAACAAACCTTTGATGGTATGCTTTACCCTGATCGAGGACAGAGAACCAGGCACTTCCTGATAGGTTATCCAGCATATCTTGAATCTGTGGTATCGGGTGCTGATCAGGTACTGACTTTCGGTTTAGTTCCCGGTAATCACAGCAGAGTCTCAACGTACCGTCCTTCTTCCTAACACAAAGAATAGGAGAGGAATAAGACGGCTTTGACTTTTGGATCCAACCTCTGTTGATTAGATCTTGTAAATACTCTTTCACTTCACGGTGTAATGGTTTTGGCACAGACATGTAACTTCTGGTTACTGGGGTCATGTCTTTCAAATTGATTTCCAACTGCACCAACGGGATACCTCCTATATCAGAGTCATCTTTGGAGAATGCATGACACTCTTCTCTCAGCATCTGTTTTGCTACCGCTATTTCTTCAGCACACAAGTGTTCTAGGGGTACTGGGGGATCCCAGGACCCCGAGGTGGGTCGCGCAATTTCCTCCCCTGGTCAACTCCTGTTCCTTGGTGGGGAGACTGAATTCATGGTAGACCCGTGGGCGGGTCTCACACTGGCTGAATATACAGTTTTAACGGTTTCAATGTGACCTAACACAGTCTTTGGATCCAGTCTAATTTCTTGTTTCGTAGTATTCATCACCAGTATTGTCACTCGAGTAAACCCACCAGTAGGAATCGTAAGCACAGTCTCACCTTGAACTAGGCATTCCGGAAGTTCTGATGAGTCTTTTGGCATGAACAGTCTTTTCTGAACTTTTCTTACCAGTTCTACCTGGACTCCACACCTCACCCCCACCATTTGGTTTGCAGGAATGATGTTTGGGCGCCAGCCTACCTTGACTTCTTTTAGGTCCATTGTATTCTGTGCTTTCTTTACTCTATGAATCACATTTTCCACCACGAATTGGGTATGGCAAGCAATGTAGCAATTGCATCCACCACCAGCGTCCCTGACTTGTGTTTCATGATGACCTCACTGATTACATTATAACCCAAGATAGGATTCTCTTCCACGTTCTGATTACTGGTCACGAGAAAAGGTACCAAAAGCTCAATGGTGTTGCTGTTCTTCGTGGCCCTCAGTTGGAAAGTCACTTCCACCCAGCCTATGAAAGGGACTTCGGTCTGGTTGACTGCTTTGCCGTGGAGTTCCACTGGTTCTAAGAGTTTGAAGGCACTTATGTGGCAGGTAGAGCCTTCTCCATTCTTCATTTAAAAGGCTCGCTTGGGCTCCTGTGTCCCACAGTGCTGTTTTCAGGAGTCCATCTAGCTGGCACTATATAAAGCATCTTTCGCCGATTAGGCCGATGATGCTATCTTTACTGACCGAGGAATCCTCCTCCCAGGAGTACATCATTTGACCTCCGCACTGGGCATTAAGTAACTGATGCCCCTGTCTCTCTTGCAGCTGTTGTAGACGGGAACACATTTGGGGATAGTAATGACGCAGCCGTTTTACCTCATACACCGTTCTGGGGTTTGGTGAGATTTGGATTTGCTTCTGGGACCTCCTCCGTGTCGTGGATACCAGTCGCCCCGCACTGGCAACCTCCTGTCTTTTAACCCAAAAGACCATGACCATTGGCATTTCTTGGCATAATGTCCTTCCTCACCACATCTTAGACAGTGTACACATACCGTACTCTGATTTGATGAACGGCACGCTTCACAAGCCGGGTATCTTCTGTTTTGGAACCCACTCCTGGGTCTGAGGGATGCAGGTTCTGTTCTGGAATTAATCAACTTTTTCATCTCAATCAACTCAGCTCGCAGTTCTCCTATTACTTCTTCCCAGTCAGCGCTGGCGGTCCTCTCTTTTGTTGGTGCTTTAAGGTTCCCTCTCGGAGGTGGCACTGGAGGGTCTCCATGATTATCTTCAGACTGGCCACTGGGGGTCTCCAACCTCAGCTGACTCATTTTGGTGATTTAGGAGCTAATTTCAAAAAACATCACAGTAAAAGATAATGCCTTATCAACACCAGGTCAGATTACCAAGGCATCGCAGGATGCAGCAAGCCTCCATGATAAAGGCAGGGGCAGCACATGTGCAAAATACTGATGCAGACAGCCACTCACTAACCTACCAATTCATGGAGGGGGTGACTGCGTAGTATTATACATGCACACCGATGGAGTTTGCATAGGGCACCAATCACACAGATATGTGTGATGCACAGTGTCTGGCTTGCAGCCTATTGATGATGCCTATACTATTAGATCAGGGGGGCTGCCGAGCACTATATACGTGCACCCCCACAGGACAGACGCCCCAATTTACCCAGCCAACACTAAAGAGGCCTGGCTGCATCCTGCATAAAAATGTGTAAAAAAGATGAAAAATAGTATATAAGATCAATACACCACATGAGGTAAGGGTCAATATTTTGGCCAAAATACGCAAGCTCGCAACCCAGCATCAAGGGTCCCCATACTTGCGAGTCCTAACATTAAACATTAAAAATATGCAAACTCCATCGGTGTGCGTGTGCATGTATAATGCTACACAGCCATCCCCTCCATGTAATCTGACCTGGTGTTGGTAAGGAATTATCTTTTACTGTGATATTTTTTGATTTAGGAGCAGAGCCATTCTTTATCTTTTGTTCGCTCTCTGACTCCAATCTAGCTGCCTCATTCATTTGTTCAATTAGGATTTCGTCCAGAATGCCAGGATCTTCTAGGTACTGTTTCAGCTGCGACTTGATGTCTTTGCTGATTAACCCTGTTCCCAATGATCTCAAGAACTTCTTCTGGACTAGTCCAGCATCAAACCTCTCGTCCGCTTCTACATCTCTGGATGCAAACAACAGTCTATTCTTCAGTTCAATTTCTCTGAACAAGAAACTTTGGGGTGATTCATTATTTTTCTGTGAGAGATTAATGAGTCGGTGGAACAATTCTGAAGTACACTCTTCTTTATAGTGCCCATTTAAAATCATCTTCAGCTGTTGCAAGGTCAATTGACTCTTCATTTCTAGCATACTATAGAGGTTCATTCCTGGGCTGATCACTTCACCACCCCCTCAACGATTTCATCTGGCTGGTAGCCTTTCTGTAAGCCTGCATCAATCTGGTGAAACAAGTTCATATAAGACAGTTTCTCTTTCTGTTCACACTCTCCAATCTGTCCCAGGATCTTGAATTCTTTCCTTATGGTGATTTGTGGTGTTAGAGAGGACTGTCTTCCTGATTTATCTAACCCGAGCAGGTTAAAGGTTCTGTCTGAGTCTGTCACCCGTTAAGAGATTTTGGTCGATTTCTGCAGGGCTGTTGTTAGGGTTTTGAGTTGTTCTTTCAATTCCCGTAGTTCAGTCTGCAGACAGAGATTCACGCTTTTGGTAATTGGTGCCGCCCCTCCATCCTCCAACTTCAACCTGGTAAGAAACTGTGTTAGCTCCTGGAGGCATGTCCCCATGATGTCTTCAGCTTCTTTCTCCCCCAGCTCATCCATTTTTGCATTAATGGCAGCTAACTGTTGCCTGCGGTTGTGTGCTTTAGAAATCTGTTCTTCTGACATCTTTATATGCTACTAGCTTTTACCCGCGGCTTCGCTCGCGTGGAATTTGGTCTGCCACATTAAGTTTCGCGACAGATCATTTTAATAGTAAAAAAAAATAATCTTAATAGTAAAAAAAAATAATCATATTTAGTTACTCGTACATCCAAAATTTCAGATGTCTAACTTCAAAACTGACGGATTCCATACAATCTTTGAACCCCTATAATATGAAGAGGGAAACTCTTGAGGGTGGAATTATCAAAATTCCTTTCTTAGTGCTCATTTAAGCTATAATAGAACCTATCTGCAAATTTCAAGATGCTATAAGTTCAGTGGTTTCGGCTGTGCGTTGACCGCTAGGTGTGTCAGTCAATCAGGTTTACAGTTTTATATAATCTTCGCCTGTATGGTGTGTTTATAAAAAGTAGCCCTATGTCCTTCCCCAGGCTTGAAATTATCCATATCAAATTTCATCACAAACGGATTACTAAACACTGATTAATAAACAGGACGGACTGAAGTTACTTGCGTTTAATATTGTTCGTGTTAGTAAAGAATTAGTATGTAATTGGAATAGTGGACATCTGCAGGTAATTTATCTATGTGTTTTTACTGCAATATACTCCTGTAAACTATGTTATTTGATTTCTTTCGTTCAGCGAAAATATGTAGATTTTGCGATTTAGAAACACGTGAGCAAGCTACGTATAGCTGACCGTGGGAAAAACAGGGCGTGCCTAAATGTATCCCCGCTACCTTCAAAGTTTGCCCTTGCGATTTATTGATGGTCATTGAAAATGCAACTTTAAGTGGGAACTGCAAACGTTTGAAATTAAAGGGTAAGTTATTGGGTATTATTGGGATGCGTGGTATAAGAATATTTTCACCCTTAGCTTCTCCAGTTAAAATTGTGGCCTTTACAATGTGCCTGCCTAGTTCAGTGACTCGCAATCTAGTGCCATTACATAATCTCGGGGCGTCCAAGTTGCGCATTAACAAAACGGGTATACCGACCTTTAATTCGAGCTTATGAGATGGGACCCCGGATAGCTCCAAACAGTTAAGAAACTCCACGGGGTAGCTCGTACAGTCTTCAGATGACATGACTGTGTCGATGGAGTTGTAGGTTGTTGCATCGCTGGTTACTTGGTCCTAGATAATTTTATTGATTTTCGCAACTGTTTCATTTCTTGGTGCTAGTATAGTTCTTTCACATAGCCAATTTTCATCGTGGATGTTTTGTTGCAAATTTGGAAAAACTTGAGCAATAAGTGCGTCTTCCGAATCCACAACATGACAAAATTGGTTAGTGAATAGAACCATACCTTCTTCGTCAGTTTCGATTCGACCTTCACCGATCTCGAGCAGTTTCTCAGCGTACGCGCCCGACTCTAGATCACTGAATAGCTGGACAAGCATGTTGGTGGTGAGGTGCAGCTTTTCAACTTTGGTCCATAAATATGAGGATTTCAGACATGCGTTAATTTCGTCTGCTGCAGTGCCTCGCTTGATGACAGGCAAAGTTTGCCTAAAGTCCCCAGCCAATAAAACAACCACACCACCCATTATTGTTTGTTTACTGTGTAAGTCTTGTAGACAACGATCAAGAGCTTCGATGGCGCGTTTGCGTGACATTGTGCACTCGTCCCACACGATTAGTTTGCACTGTTGCAACAGGAGGCCACGGGCGCTGCTCTTGCTGATATTACACGATGGGGTTTCTTCGTTCACCAGATTAAGAGGTAATTTAAAGACTGAATGTGCCGTCCGTCCACCACTTAGCAATGTTGCAGCAATTCCAGAGGAAGCCACAGCTAATGCAACGTTATGACTGCTATGAATTTTTGCTAAAAGTAAATTAAGCAAGAAAGTTTTTCCTGTACCACCCGGGGCATCAAGGAAAAAAAGTCCACCATTCTCAACTCGTCCTACTATTTTGTGATAAATCTCTCTTTGATCAGGTAGCAAACGTGGCTCAGTTTCGCAAACGTGAGCGTCTAACTGGTTGGTATCATAGCTTAGCTCTTTTATCAACTCGTTCGACAGCTCTCCTCTACGCCGCGGTGAGGGTAGACCAAAATCGGACAATTTCTTTCCAGAAATTATTAATATTTTGTCCTCGATAAGCCCCAACGCCTCATTGAAACAGAGATCATCGTTAACGTGATCCATTCTTTCAAATCTGTGCATGATATCCTCTGATAACGCAGTTTTATACTTGTGCCAGAGTTGTAGAGGATTGGATAAACCGCAAGTGCATATCAATATGGCAAACAGCTCTCTTATTTGCGCCGGGGAGTGACATAGCACGGCCTCTTCTAAGGTGATATCCCAGTGGTTATCATCTTCCAACAACCCCATCTTCTCACACACCTGCCGAAAAGTTGCAAGTTCTTGACCTTCAAATGTTTTTAAATCCGAGAAGTTGGTTGGACCCCTTATTACATTCAGCAGCATACGCAAGCAATAACATTCAAAATTGCTAACGTGCACCGTGTAAATGCGACCTAGAGCGTCTCCTGCCTTCACACCTGGCCAGCCATCGACAGGTGTTCCTTGTAAACGACGTTTCCATTGCTTCCGTGCCACATTCCAAGTATAGTAGCGAGGCACGTCAATGTAAAGTAATGTTTTTGCAAACGTATCACTTTGGCACAACAGGAAAAATGCAGTTAGTGTAGTTTTAGGTGGTGCTTCTAATCTCTCTCTAAAATTATTTTCCGTAAAGTAAACCCTCTCGCCATTGGGTAAATGAATCGCGAGATGAGTGACGGTTGGGTGTTTCTCGTGCAGAGGCAGACCTAAGATCCGCCACGCTGCTTCGTTACTACTAACATATCGGCCGGTTCTAAAGGTCTGCACCTCATCTCTTGGGTCAATGTTAACATTCCCTTGCTGGCGGATGTTAAAAATAGCCTGGTCGCTACCCTTATTAACATATTTACAAATATATTTTATCGCCTGTACCGTATTACAGAACTCTACATTTAAATGAGAATTAAAATTTTTTGACAAGAGTGGAGAATATGGGACCACCCAGCTATTGTCCACCAATATTTCCTGTGTTCCTCTACGGGTTTTTATAATCGTCTTGCGTCCACCATTCTCTGGTGCTCTGCGCCTGTCATTGGTTTGAGTATCTTTTAAAAGCTTCCTCGGATATTTTTTGGTACATTTTCCTTCCTTCATGCATGGCGATGAAGAATTGAATGTACCACATGGCCCGTGAATCATATTCTTTGTCACTGTATCATAGAGCTTTTGATCGGTTTCTGGGTTTGGTATCTCAGCACATATGATTTCGTCAATTTGGTTCGGATGCAATTTTTCCTTTAACCACAGCAGTAAGTGCACATGAGGCAAACCTCGCTTTTGCCACTCGATCGAGTACATGAAGCATTGCATATCACCAAATATGTAAACTTTTGTAAGTAGAGCTACCAACCTCTGTACTTTTATTCTAAATACTCGAGCTGTTAAGTCATGTCTGTCTGTTGAATTTTGACCAGCCATAAGCTCTTTGGTGATTTCTGGCCAAGCGGGGTTGCAAGTCATTGTATTAAATAAATCAGGCCTCCCATAATTACGTACGTATGTGAACGCATCTCGTGTGTATTCGTGTAGGTATCTCGGGCTATTTACAAATGATGACGGGAGAATCACCATCTGACCTAAGTTATTTGGATCCAAATCCGCATCATTTCTTATTGCATCTTGCAAGTGAATATAATTTTCTGCGCGCAGTTTTTTTTCATTTAAAGAGATGAACCTTAAGCGCTCACTTTCCATCTTTACATACATGTCGACCAGAAACTGATGAAGTAGGAGCCTACACTTAAGCATCAAATTAAAATCGCTGCGACGGACCTTCAAGTGAAAGGCATAAAAATCTTTGCAGGACACCTTTTTGCTTGGCATTGCTTGTTTGGTAATTGGATTTATCTGAGGAATATCAATGCTGTACCCCTCTTGTCCTTTCCAAAAAATTATTGGGTACTCGAGAGCGTCATAGAATCTATGTGTATTGGGAACCCTAGTGAGCATGCCATCGCGCGGCTGCACAACGATGTCCCGAGACATAGTTTGTTCGCTACTAACTATTACAGCAGCTATTTCATTTGTAGTAGGGGCATTGAATCATCTCTCATGTTGACCACGTGGTACACGGTCTGGGTGAATCACTACTTTGAAATGATCGTCATTGATCATTCTGTCTCTATCCGTTTTAAATTCATGCACAAAATGTTGTGGTCATGAAGTACTCGTTGTAATTTTTTAACTATGTTTCTATCTACGCTTTGCACGCACTCAGTACGCCTGTTGATTTGTTCTTCTTCGTCACCTATGAAATAAACTTGTAAAAATTGTGGTTGCGAAATGGACGTAGGAATTAAAGAACCGATACGGTGGTATACTTGTCCTTGTATTGTAAAGGTCGGGCAAAACCCTGGCATTAAGACAATTTGATCTGCTCCAAAAGACGTCATATGAAAGCACATGTTGTATTTTCTTATATTATTTAGAAAAAGGCGAGATTCATCAGTTTCATTAGAGAAAAGCTCTTTTAAAGGTTGAACTGGCTCGTCTGTATAAGGAAGAGCTACTTTCCCGCCCAAACAACACATACCTGCTGCTTCCTCTTTCCACTTAAGAGCTCCGCAATATTTGCAATCTATGGTCATTGCTTCTATTTTTATAAGCTTGTGAGTTTCATAATCAAGAGTCTCGTCATACTCAAATGCTGCTTTATTAAACAATATCCATGTATTTCTTGTAAATGTTTGACGTCGCTGTGCTGCCCTTTCAGCAACAGTGCGTCTGCGTGATTCGGCCATTTCATAAGTTTCAGTGGCTCTTTGGGACGCCATGTAAGTCGCTTGCTGTTGACGTCGAGCTTGGGACTGTTCTGGAGTTTCAGCAGCCTGTTGAGACGCCAGATACTCCGCATGCTGTTCACGTCGGGCTTGGGACTGTTCTTGAGTTTCAGCAGCCCGTTGAGATGCCAAAAACTCCGCATTCCGTTCACGTCGGGCTTGGGATTGTTCTGGAGTCTCTGCAGCTCTATGTGCCGCACAACGCACCGCCTGCTCAAGCCTTCGTTGCTCGGCTTGTTGAGACGTCTCATCACGTCTAATTATTTTCATAGCTCGGGCTTTATTAGAGCTTTGCGAAATGTTAGACTTACGCTTTCGCGGCATTTTTATAAGTACTAATTACAAAATAGGTACTTAGTAAAGTTCAAACAAAATACTAAAACAATCTAATTAGTTATATTACGATCGCTGTACAGACGATATCAGTTGTATATGACTGGTCTATGAGGAGCAGCTGTGGCGCGGTTACCCATAGCAACCATTCCCAGTGCTCTGTGGGAGCTGAGAGCAGCCTGCTGGTGGTGTGGGTGACATGCTGCACTGCACACACACAGGGCTGTGCTGCACACAGGAGGGGAGGACACCATTTGTGTAGCGCTGCTGCCGGTGCTGTCAGGCTGCAGTGTGTGCATCCTCCATGGAGCCGCGCTCAGGTTACTGCCCCTCCCCGTGTGTGAGTCACTTCCCCTCCGCCCAGGTGAGGCGCTCGGAACTTTCCCGGCTGCAGCAGCTGGCGCAGGTGAGCGCATGTTTTATTATACGGTGTTATGTGGAGGGACAATGGCGGCGGGGACCCCCTGTGTGAGGACAATGACGGCCCGGTGCCCCCGGGCAACCTGCAGGAGGAAGCCTCACACTCCCCCCGGGCTGTGGGCGCGGGCAGGCCGTGCTGGGACGTGTAGTTCCCTAGTAACCTGTTCCTGACATGGGCTGTTTTCTGTGTTTTTTTATTTTTTTTTAAGTCTGAGAAAATGTCATAAATTATCCTTCTCCCTTCAGCTGTTTCCAGAGTGTAATGTATCAGGGTGAGCTCATGACTGACAGCTAGGAAATGTCAGTCCCTGGGGGTCGTGTGTGAACCCCCTGTGCCACACTTGAACCTGGCCACGGTATATGATAACCCCTGTATTCTGACTGTGGACAGGCGGCAACTGTGACCTCACTATACAATGATCCACTATGGGCAAATTATTGTATTATCAATCTCTTCTGACTGCTGTAAATCAGCCATTTAAATATCACCTGTGTATGTGTGTATATAAGAGAGCTCTCAGAGGCCAGATTTTTTTCCGACTTAATTGACATGTATCGTTATATTACGACCAAAATTACATAAAATCATTACAAATTGCAGCCTATATGTTATTCCGATGTATAATCTATATTACTGTAAAGTTTCATGCAAATCCGTCCAGTAGTTTTTTCGTGAAAGAGTAACAAACATAAATACTGACAAACTTTCGCATTTATAATATTAGTAGGATATATATATATATATATATATATAAGTGTTTGTGTGCGTGTGGAGCTGCATGAGTATATAAGAGAGCTGTTGGTGTATGTAAGAAAGCTGTGTACAAGTATGAAGCATAACAGTGAGTGTATGTAACAGATGTGTGAGTGCATACTTCAAAGCTGTATAAAAGCTATATGTTTCAGAACTGTGTTTGTGTATGGAGGAGAGTTGTGTGTGTATTTAGGAAAACTGCGTGTGTGATAGTAGTAGAGTTGTGTGTATGCAGGAGAGATGTATGTGTATGCAGGAGAGATGTGTGTATGTAGGAAAGAGGGTGGAAACTTATCAATGCTATAGGACCTATGCAAGAACCTAACATGATCAAATTTGACTCATGACAATACAGCTTTAAAAAATGCATTGGCATCAATTGTACCGATCATCTACTTTCAATGAATTATCAGCAAATTGGTGAAGTACACCTATTAAAAAAAAAATAACAGCCTCCTCCATATCCCCTCTAGCTGTCCTGTCCATCACCAAGATAGGTGCATTTTCTGCCATTTTAGGTAGAAGTAATGTTCAACCAATTTGCTTCTAATTTAGACAAAGTAGCAGGAAGGTTTATCAAACAAACTCTACATATGAGCTCTATCTATTTTACATTACATGTAATGTGTATTCACAAAATGTCCATTTTCTATATGTGTGAACTTCAAATCTTTTTTTTTTAGTAAGTTTTAGTGCATGATGAGGTGGTGTTTACCTATAGGATCCACCATCTCTTGGACTGGGCACCATTGATGGTATTTATTGGGCCTCACATTCTTAAGTAAATCTCAATATTGCTTCAAAAATGTAGTTTTGCATATACAGTTTACAGACAGAATGTTAACACATTAAGCAAGAGTGTGACAACTTATCAGTGCTAAATGTGCCATAAAAAAAACCCAGCATGGTAAAATTCTTAACTTTGACAAGTGACAACATACCTGGCAAAATGCATTGTAAACCAAATGTAATTTTTAGCTGCAGTATATTTTAGACAATCAAAATGATGCTAAAATGTGTGTGTTTCTGACAGTCTAGAGGCAGCTTATTCTGATGGAGGAAAACGCTGACAGCATCCTTCATGATCACTGAAAGAACTGTTCTCCTTTCTCCTGCCCCACACTGATCTATCTGATCGGTGCAGTGCAGGGGAGAAAGTCACCAGGACTTGCACGGATGTTGCGCATCCTGTGTAGCTGAAAAAACTTCTGCAAGACTAGGCCTTGGACCTCTTTATGAAAAGAAGAACGACACTCCTGATATGTGAGGTGGCATGGATAGGGTCCCAATCAAACAAAGTTGTTGATTAGCCATTGAACCTTTCAGGTCATGTGATCAGTCACATTCCTGGAAGGAATTTCAAGATGTGGTAATGTATACGATGGATGAGTGTACATATATATATATATATATATATATATAAGTGTTTGTGTGTGTGGAGCTGCATGAGTATATAAGAGAGCTGTTGGTGTATGTAAGAAAGCTGTGTACAAGTATGTAGCAAAACAGTGCGTGTATGTAACAGAGGTGTGAGTGCATACTTCAAAGCTGTAGAAAAGCTATATGTGTTAGAACTGTGTTTGTGTATGGAGGAGAGTTGTGTGTGTATTTCGGAAAATTGCGTGTGTGATAGTAGTAGAGTTGTGTGTATGCAGGAGAGATGTGTGTATGTAGGAAAGAGGGTGGAAACTTATCAATGCTATAGGACCTATGCAAGAACCTAACATGATCAAATTTGACTCATGACAATACAGCTTTAAAAAATGCATTGGCAGCAATTGTACCGATCATCTACTTTCAATGAATTATCAGCAAATTGGTGAAAGTACACCTATTAAAAAAAAAATAACAGCCTCCTCCATATCCCCTCTAGCTGTCCTGTCCATCACCAAGATAGGTGCGTTTTCTGCCATTTTAGGTAGAAGTAATGTTCAACCAATTTGCTTCTAATTTAGACAAAGTAGTAGGAAAGTTTATCAAACAAACTCTACATATGAGCTCTATCTATTTTACAATACGTGTAATATGTATTCACAAAATGTCCATTTTCTATATGTGTGAACTTCACATCTTTTTTTTTTTTAGTAAGTTTTAGTGCATGATGAGGTGGTGTTTACCTATAGGATCCACCATCTCTTGGACTGGGCACCATTGATGGTATTTATTGGGCCCCACGTTCTTAAGTAAATCTCAATATTGCTTCAAAAAGGTAGCTATGCATATACAGTTTACAGACAGAATGTTAACATATTAAGCAAGAGTGTGACAACTTATCAGTGCTAAATGTGCCATAAAAAAACCCAGCATGTAAAATTCTTAGCTTTGACAAGTGACAACATATCTGGCAAAATGCATTGTAAACCAAATGTAATTTTTAGCTGCAGTAAATTTTAGACAATCAAAATGATGTTAAAATGTGTGTGTTTCTTACAGTCTAGAGGCTGCTTATTCTGATGGAGGAAAACACTGACAGCATCCTTCATGATCACTGAAAGAACTGTTCTCCTTTCTCCTGCCCCACACTGATCTATCTGATCGGTGCAGTGCAGGGGAGAAAGTCACCAGGACTTGCACGGATGTTGCGCATCCTGTGTAGCTGAAAAAACTTCTGCAAGACTAGCCCTTGGACCTCTTTATGAAAAGAAGAACGACACTCCTGATATGTGAGGTGGCATGGATAGGGTCCCAATCAAACAAAGTTGTTGATTAGCCATTGAACCTTTCAGGTCATGTGATCAGTCACATTCCTGGAAGGAATTTCAAGATGTGGTAATGTATACGATGGATGAGTGTACATATATATATATATATATATATATATATATATATATAAGTGTTTGTGTGTGTGGAGCTGCATGAGTATATAAGAGAGCTGTTGGTGTATGTAAGAAAGCTGTGTACAAGTATGTAGCAAAACAGTGCGTGTATGTAACAGAGGTGTGAGTGCATACTTCAAAGCTGTAGAAAAGCTATATGTGTTAGAACTGTGTTTGTGTATGGAGGAGAGTTGTGTGTGTATTTCGGAAAATTGCGTGTGTGATAGTAGTAGAGTTGTGTGTATGCAGGAGAGATGTGTGTATGTAGGAAAGAGGGTGGAAACTTATCAATGCTATAGGACCTATGCAAGAACCTAACATGATCAAATTTGACTCATGACAATACAGCTTTAAAAAATGCATTGGCAGCAATTGTACCGATCATCTACTTTCAATGAATTATCAGCAAATTGGTGAAAGTACACCTATTAAAAAAAAAATAACAGCCTCCTCCATATCCCCTCTAGCTGTCCTGTCCATCACCAAGATAGGTGCGTTTTCTGCCATTTTAGGTAGAAGTAATGTTCAACCAATTTGCTTCTAATTTAGACAAAGTAGTAGGAAAGTTTATCAAACAAACTCTACATATGAGCTCTATCTATTTTACAATACGTGTAATATGTATTCACAAAATGTCCATTTTCTATATGTGTGAACTTCACATCTTTTTTTTTTTTAGTAAGTTTTAGTGCATGATGAGGTGGTGTTTACCTATAGGATCCACCATCTCTTGGACTGGGCACCATTGATGGTATTTATTGGGCCCCACGTTCTTAAGTAAATCTCAATATTGCTTCAAAAAGGTAGCTATGCATATACAGTTTACAGACAGAATGTTAACATATTAAGCAAGAGTGTGACAACTTATCAGTGCTAAATGTGCCATAAAAAAACCCAGCATGTAAAATTCTTAGCTTTGACAAGTGACAACATATCTGGCAAAATGCATTGTAAACCAAATGTAATTTTTAGCTGCAGTAAATTTTAGACAATCAAAATGATGTTAAAATGTGTGTGTTTCTTACAGTCTAGAGGCTGCTTATTCTGATGGAGGAAAACACTGACAGCATCCTTCATGATCACTGAAAGAACTGTTCTCCTTTCTCCTGCCCCACACTGATCTATCTGATCGGTGCAGTGCAGGGGAGAAAGTCACCAGGACTTGCACGGATGTTGCGCATCCTGTGTAGCTGAAAAAACTTCTGCAAGACTAGCCCTTGGACCTCTTTATGAAAAGAAGAACGACACTCCTGATATGTGAGGTGGCATGGATAGGGTCCCAATCAAACAAAGTTGTTGATTAGCCATTGAACCTTTCAGGTCATGTGATCAGTCACATTCCTGGAAGGAATTTCAAGATGTGGTAATGTATACGATGGATGAGTGTACATATATATATATATATATATATATAAGTGTTTGTGTGTGTGGAGCTGCATGAGTATATAAGAGAGCTGTTGGTGTATGTAAGAAAGCTGTGTACAAGTATGTAGCAAAACAGTGCGTGTATGTAACAGAGGTGTGAGTGCATACTTCAAAGCTGTAGAAAAGCTATATGTGTTAGAACTGTGTTTGTGTATGGAGGAGAGTTGTGTGTGTATTTCGGAAAATTGCGTGTGTGATAGTAGTAGAGTTGTGTGTATGCAGGAGAGATGTGTGTATGTAGGAAAGAGGGTGGAAACTTATCAATGCTATAGGACCTATGCAAGAACCTAACATGATCAAATTTGACTCATGACAATACAGCTTTAAAAAATGCATTGGCAGCAATTGTACCGATCATCTACTTTCAATGAATTATCAGCAAATTGGTGAAAGTACACCTATTAAAAAAAAAATAACAGCCTCCTCCATATCCCCTCTAGCTGTCCTGTCCATCACCAAGATAGGTGCGTTTTCTGCCATTTTAGGTAGAAGTAATGTTCAACCAATTTGCTTCTAATTTAGACAAAGTAGTAGGAAAGTTTATCAAACAAACTCTACATATGAGCTCTATCTATTTTACAATACGTGTAATATGTATTCACAAAATGTCCATTTTCTATATGTGTGAACTTCACATCTTTTTTTTTTTTAGTAAGTTTTAGTGCATGATGAGGTGGTGTTTACCTATAGGATCCACCATCTCTTGGACTGGGCACCATTGATGGTATTTATTGGGCCCCACGTTCTTAAGTAAATCTCAATATTGCTTCAAAAAGGTAGCTATGCATATACAGTTTACAGACAGAATGTTAACATATTAAGCAAGAGTGTGACAACTTATCAGTGCTAAATGTGCCATAAAAAAACCCAGCATGTAAAATTCTTAGCTTTGACAAGTGACAACATATCTGGCAAAATGCATTGTAAACCAAATGTAATTTTTAGCTGCAGTAAATTTTAGACAATCAAAATGATGTTAAAATGTGTGTGTTTCTTACAGTCTAGAGGCTGCTTATTCTGATGGAGGAAAACACTGACAGCATCCTTCATGATCACTGAAAGAACTGTTCTCCTTTCTCCTGCCCCACACTGATCTATCTGATCGGTGCAGTGCAGGGGAGAAAGTCACCAGGACTTGCACGGATGTTGCGCATCCTGTGTAGCTGAAAAAACTTCTGCAAGACTAGCCCTTGGACCTCTTTATGAAAAGAAGAACGACACTCCTGATATGTGAGGTGGCATGGATAGGGTCCCAATCAAACAAAGTTGTTGATTAGCCATTGAACCTTTCAGGTCATGTGATCAGTCACATTCCTGGAAGGAATTTCAAGATGTGGTAATGTATACGATGGATGAGTGTACATATATATATATATATATATATATATAAGTGTTTGTGTGTGTGGAGCTGCATGAGTATATAAGAGAGCTGTTGGTGTATGTAAGAAAGCTGTGTACAAGTATGTAGCAAAACAGTGCGTGTATGTAACAGAGGTGTGAGTGCATACTTCAAAGCTGTAGAAAAGCTATATGTGTTAGAACTGTGTTTGTGTATGGAGGACAGTTGTGTGTGTATTTCGGAAAATTGCGTGTGTGATAGTAGTAGAGTTGTGTGTATGCAGGAGAGATGTGTGTATGTAGGAAAGAGGGTGGAAACTTATCAATGCTATAGGACCTATGCAAGAACCTAACATGATCAAATTTGACTCATGACAATACAGCTTTAAAAAATGCATTGGCAGCAATTGTACCGATCATCTACTTTCAATGAATTATCAGCAAATTGGTGAAAGTACACCTATTAAAAAAAAAATAACAGCCTCCTCCATATCCCCTCTAGCTGTCCTGTCCATCACCAAGATAGGTGCGTTTTCTGCCATTTTAGGTAGAAGTAATGTTCAACCAATTTGCTTCTAATTTAGACAAAGTAGTAGGAAAGTTTATCAAACAAACTCTACATATGAGCTCTATCTATATCTATTTTACAATACGTGTAATATGTATTCACAAAATGTCCATTTTCTATATGTGTGAACTTCACATCTTTTTTTTTTTTAGTAAGTTTTAGTGCATGATGAGGTGGTGTTTACCTATAGGATCCACCATCTCTTGGACTGGGCACCATTGATGGTATTTATTGGGCCCCACGTTCTTAAGTAAATCTCAATATTGCTTCAAAAAGGTAGCTATGCATATACAGTTTACAGACAGAATGTTAACATATTAAGCAAGAGTGTGACAACTTATCAGTGCTAAATGTGCCATAAAAAAACCCAGCATGTAAAATTCTTAGCTTTGACAAGTGACAACATATCTGGCAAAATGCATTGTAAACCAAATGTAATTTTTAGCTGCAGTAAATTTTAGACAATCAAAATGATGTTAAAATGTGTGTGTTTCTTACAGTCTAGAGGCTGCTTATTCTGATGGAGGAAAACACTGACAGCATCCTTCATGATCACTGAAAGAACTGTTCTCCTTTCTCCTGCCCCACACTGATCTATCTGATCGGTGCAGTGCAGGGGAGAAAGTCACCAGGACTTGCACGGATGTTGCGCATCCTGTGTAGCTGAAAAAACTTCTGCAAGACTAGCCCTTGGACCTCTTTATGAAAAGAAGAACGACACTCCTGATATGTGAGGTGGCATGGATAGGGTCCCAATCAAACAAAGTTGTTGATTAGCCATTGAACCTTTCAGGTCATGTGATCAGTCACATTCCTGGAAGGAATTTCAAGATGTGGTAATGTATACGATGGATGAGTGTACATATATATATATATATATATATATAAGTGTTTGTGTGTGTGGAGCTGCATGAGTATATAAGAGAGCTGTTGGTGTATGTAAGAAAGCTGTGTACAAGTATGTAGCAAAACAATGCGTGTATGTAACAGAGGTGTGAGTGCATACTTCAAAGCTGTAGAAAAGCTATATGTGTTAGAACTGTGTTTGTGTATGGAGGAGAGTTGTGTGTGTATTTCGGAAAATTGCGTGTGTGATAGTAGTAGAGTTGTGTGTATGCAGGAGAGATGTGTGTATGTAGGAAAGAGGGTGGAAACTTATCAATGCTATAGGACCTATGCAAGAACCTAACATGATCAAATTTGACTCATGACAATACAGCTTTAAAAAATGCATTGGCAGCAATTGTACCGATCATCTACTTTCAATGAATTATCAGCAAATTGGTGAAAGTACACCTATTAAAAAAAAAATAACAGCCTCCTCCATATCCCCTCTAGCTGTCCTGTCCATCACCAAGATAGGTGCGTTTTCTGCCATTTTAGGTAGAAGTAATGTTCAACCAATTTGCTTCTAATTTAGACAAAGTAGTAGGAAAGTTTATCAAACAAACTCTACATATGAGCTCTATCTATTTTACAATACGTGTAATATGTATTCACAAAATGTCCATTTTCTATATGTGTGAACTTCACATCTTTTTTTTTTTTAGTAAGTTTTAGTGCATGATGAGGTGGTGTTTACCTATAGGATCCACCATCTCTTGGACTGGGCACCATTGATGGTATTTATTGGGCCCCACGTTCTTAAGTAAATCTCAATATTGCTTCAAAAAGGTAGCTATGCATATACAGTTTACAGACAGAATGTTAACATATTAAGCAAGAGTGTGAGAACTTATCAGTGCTAAATGTGCCATAAAAAAACCCAGCATGTAAAATTCTTAGCTTTGACAAGTGACAACATATCTGGCAAAATGCATTGTAAACCAAATGTAATTTTTAGCTGCAGTAAATTTTAGACAATCAAAATGATGTTAAAATGTGTGTGTTTCTTACAGTCTAGAGGCTGCTTATTCTGATGGAGGAAAACACTGACAGCATCCTTCATGATCACTGAAAGAACTGTTCTCCTTTTTCCTGCCCCACACTGATCTATCTGATCGGTGCAGTGCAGGGGAGAAAGTCACCAGGACTTGCACGGATGTTGCGCATCCTGTGTAGCTGAAAAAACTTCTGCAAGACTAGCCCTTGGACCTCTTTATGAAAAGAAGAACGACACTCCTGATATGTGAGGTGGCATGGATAGGGTCCCAATCAAACAAAGTTGTTGATTAGCCATTGAACCTTTCAGGTCATGTGATCAGTCACATTCCTGGAAGGAATTTCAAGATGTGGTAATGTATACGATGGATGAGTGTACATATATATATATATATATATATATAAGTGTTTGTGTGTGTGGAGCTGCATGAGTATATAAGAGAGCTGTTGGTGTATGTAAGAAAGCTGTGTACAAGTATGTAGCAAAACAGTGCGTGTATGTAACAGAGGTGTGAGTGCATACTTCAAAGCTGTAGAAAAGCTATATGTGTTAGAACTGTGTTTGTGTATGGAGGACAGTTGTGTGTGTATTTCGGAAAATTGCGTGTGTGATAGTAGTAGAGTTGTGTGTATGCAGGAGAGATGTGTGTATGTAGGAAAGAGGGTGGAAACTTATCAATGCTATAGGACCTATGCAAGAACCTAACATGATCAAATTTGACTCATGACAATACAGCTTTAAAAAATGCATTGGCAGCAATTGTACCGATCATCTACTTTCAATGAATTATCAGCAAATTGGTGAAAGTACACCTATTAAAAAAAAAATAACAGCCTCCTCCATATCCCCTCTAGCTGTCCTGTCCATCACCAAGATAGGTGCGTTTTCTGCCATTTTAGGTAGAAGTAATGTTCAACCAATTTGCTTCTAATTTAGACAAAGTAGTAGGAAAGTTTATCAAACAAACTCTACATATGAGCTCTATCTATATCTATTTTACAATACGTGTAATATGTATTCACAAAATGTCCATTTTCTATATGTGTGAACTTCACATCTTTTTTTTTTTTAGTAAGTTTTAGTGCATGATGAGGTGGTGTTTACCTATAGGATCCACCATCTCTTGGACTGGGCACCATTGATGGTATTTATTGGGCCCCACGTTCTTAAGTAAATCTCAATATTGCTTCAAAAAGGTAGCTATGCATATACAGTTTACAGACAGAATGTTAACATATTAAGCAAGAGTGTGACAACTTATCAGTGCTAAATGTGCCATAAAAAAACCCAGCATGTAAAATTCTTAGCTTTGACAAGTGACAACATATCTGGCAAAATGCATTGTAAACCAAATGTAATTTTTAGCTGCAGTAAATTTTAGACAATCAAAATGATGTTAAAATGTGTGTGTTTCTTACAGTCTAGAGGCTGCTTATTCTGATGGAGGAAAACACTGACAGCATCCTTCATGATCACTGAAAGAACTGTTCTCCTTTCTCCTGCCCCACACTGATCTATCTGATCGGTGCAGTGCAGGGGAGAAAGTCACCAGGACTTGCACGGATGTTGCGCATCCTGTGTAGCTGAAAAAACTTCTGCAAGACTAGCCCTTGGACCTCTTTATGAAAAGAAGAACGACACTCCTGATATGTGAGGTGGCATGGATAGGGTCCCAATCAAACAAAGTTGTTGATTAGCCATTGAACCTTTCAGGTCATGTGATCAGTCACATTCCTGGAAGGAATTTCAAGATGTGGTAATGTATACGATGGATGAGTGTACATATATATATATATATATATATATAAGTGTTTGTGTGTGTGGAGCTGCATGAGTATATAAGAGAGCTGTTGGTGTATGTAAGAAAGCTGTGTACAAGTATGTAGCAAAACAGTGCGTGTATGTAACAGAGGTGTGAGTGCATACTTCAAAGCTGTAGAAAAGCTATATGTGTTAGAACTGTGTTTGTGTATGGAGGAGAGTTGTGTGTGTATTTCGGAAAATTGCGTGTGTGATAGTAGTAGAGTTGTGTGTATGCAGGAGAGATGTGTGTATGTAGGAAAGAGGGTGGAAACTTATCAATGCTATAGGACCTATGCAAGAACCTAACATGATCAAATTTGACTCATGACAATACAGCTTTAAAAAATGCATTGGCAGCAATTGTACCGATCATCTACTTTCAATGAATTATCAGCAAATTGGTGAAAGTACACCTATTAAAAAAAAAATAACAGCCTCCTCCATATCCCCTCTAGCTGTCCTGTCCATCACCAAGATAGGTGCGTTTTCTGCCATTTTAGGTAGAAGTAATGTTCAACCAATTTGCTTCTAATTTAGACAAAGTAGTAGGAAAGTTTATCAAACAAACTCTACATATGAGCTCTATCTATATCTATTTTACAATACGTGTAATATGTATTCACAAAATGTCCATTTTCTATATGTGTGAACTTCACATCTTTTTTTTTTTTAGTAAGTTTTAGTGCATGATGAGGTGGTGTTTACCTATAGGATCCACCATCTCTTGGACTGGGCACCATTGATGGTATTTATTGGGCCCCACGTTCTTAAGTAAATCTCAATATTGCTTCAAAAAGGTAGCTATGCATATACAGTTTACAGACAGAATGTTAACATATTAAGCAAGAGTGTGACAACTTATCAGTGCTAAATGTGCCATAAAAAAACCCAGCATGTAAAATTCTTAGCTTTGACAAGTGACAACATATCTGGCAAAATGCATTGTAAACCAAATGTAATTTTTAGCTGCAGTAAATTTTAGACAATCAAAATGATGTTAAAATGTGTGTGTTTCTTACAGTCTAGAGGCTGCTTATTCTGATGGAGGAAAACACTGACAGCATCCTTCATGATCACTGAAAGAACTGTTCTCCTTTCTCCTGCCCCACACTGATCTATCTGATCGGTGCAGTGCAGGGGAGAAAGTCACCAGGACTTGCACGGATGTTGCGCATCCTGTGTAGCTGAAAAAACTTCTGCAAGACTAGCCCTTGGACCTCTTTATGAAAAGAAGAACGACACTCCTGATATGTGAGGTGGCATGGATAGGGTCCCAATCAAACAAAGTTGTTGATTAGCCATTGAACCTTTCAGGTCATGTGATCAGTCACATTCCTGGAAGGAATTTCAAGATGTGGTAATGTATACGATGGATGAGTGTACATATATATATATATATATATAAGTGTTTGTGTGTGTGGAGCTGCATGAGTATATAAGAGAGCTGTTGGTGTATGTAAGAAAGCTGTGTACAAGTATGTAGCAAAACAGTGCGTGTATGTAACAGAGGTGTGAGTGCATACTTCAAAGCTGTAGAAAAGCTATATGTGTTAGAACTGTGTTTGTGTATGGAGGAGAGTTGTGTGTGTATTTCGGAAAATTGCGTGTGTGATAGTAGTAGAGTTGTGTGTATGCAGGAGAGATGTGTGTATGTAGGAAAGAGGGTGGAAACTTATCAATGCTATAGGACCTATGCAAGAACCTAACATGATCAAATTTGACTCATGACAATACAGCTTTAAAAAATGCATTGGCAGCAATTGTACCGATCATCTACTTTCAATGAATTATCAGCAAATTGGTGAAAGTACACCTATTAAAAAAAAAATAACAGCCTCCTCCATATCCCCTCTAGCTGTCCTGTCCATCACCAAGATAGGTGCGTTTTCTGCCATTTTAGGTAGAAGTAATGTTCAACCAATTTGCTTCTAATTTAGACAAAGTAGTAGGAAAGTTTATCAAACAAACTCTACATATGAGCTCTATCTATTTTACAATACGTGTAATATGTATTCACAAAATGTCCATTTTCTATATGTGTGAACTTCACATCTTTTTTTTTTTTAGTAAGTTTTAGTGCATGATGAGGTGGTGTTTACCTATAGGATCCACCATCTCTTGGACTGGGCACCATTGATGGTATTTATTGGGCCCCACGTTCTTAAGTAAATCTCAATATTGCTTCAAAAAGGTAGCTATGCATATACAGTTTACAGACAGAATGTTAACATATTAAGCAAGAGTGTGACAACTTATCAGTGCTAAATGTGCCATAAAAAAACCCAGCATGTAAAATTCTTAGCTTTGACAAGTGACAACATATCTGGCAAAATGCATTGTAAACCAAATGTAATTTTTAGCTGCAGTAAATTTTAGACAATCAAAATGATGTTAAAATGTGTGTGTTTCTTACAGTCTAGAGGCTGCTTATTCTGATGGAGGAAAACACTGACAGCATCCTTCATGATCACTGAAAGAACTGTTCTCCTTTCTCCTGCCCCACACTGATCTATCTGATCGGTGCAGTGCAGGGGAGAAAGTCACCAGGACTTGCACGGATGTTGCGCATCCTGTGTAGCTGAAAAAACTTCTGCAAGACTAGCCCTTGGACCTCTTTATGAAAAGAAGAACGACACTCCTGATATGTGAGGTGGCATGGATAGGGTCCCAATCAAACAAAGTTGTTGATTAGCCATTGAACCTTTCAGGTCATGTGATCAGTCACATTCCTGGAAGGAATTTCAAGATGTGGTAATGTATACGATGGATGAGTGTACATATATATATATATATATATATATAAGTGTTTGTGTGTGTGGAGCTGCATGAGTATATAAGAGAGCTGTTGGTGTATGTAAGAAAGCTGTGTACAAGTATGTAGCAAAACAGTGCGTGTATGTAACAGAGGTGTGAGTGCATACTTCAAAGCTGTAGAAAAGCTATATGTGTTAGAACTGTGTTTGTGTATGGAGGAGAGTTGTGTGTGTATTTCGGAAAATTGCGTGTGTGATAGTAGTAGAGTTGTGTGTATGCAGGAGAGATGTGTGTATGTAGGAAAGAGGGTGGAAACTTATCAATGCTATAGGACCTATGCAAGAACCTAACATGATCAAATTTGACTCATGACAATACAGCTTTAAAAAATGCATTGGCAGCAATTGTACCGATCATCTACTTTCAATGAATTATCAGCAAATTGGTGAAAGTACACCTATTAAAAAAAAAATAACAGCCTCCTCCATATCCCCTCTAGCTGTCCTGTCCATCACCAAGATAGGTGCGTTTTCTGCCATTTTAGGTAGAAGTAATGTTCAACCAATTTGCTTCTAATTTAGACAAAGTAGTAGGAAAGTTTATCAAACAAACTCTACATATGAGCTCTATCTATTTTACAATACGTGTAATATGTATTCACAAAATGTCCATTTTCTATATGTGTGAACTTCACATCTTTTTTTTTTTTAGTAAGTTTTAGTGCATGATGAGGTGGTGTTTACCTATAGGATCCACCATCTCTTGGACTGGGCACCATTGATGGTATTTATTGGGCCCCACGTTCTTAAGTAAATCTCAATATTGCTTCAAAAAGGTAGCTATGCATATACAGTTTACAGACAGAATGTTAACATATTAAGCAAGAGTGTGACAACTTATCAGTGCTAAATGTGCCATAAAAAAACCCAGCATGTAAAATTCTTAGCTTTGACAAGTGACAACATATCTGGCAAAATGCATTGTAAACCAAATGTAATTTTTAGCTGCAGTAAATTTTAGACAATCAAAATGATGTTAAAATGTGTGTGTTTCTTACAGTCTAGAGGCTGCTTATTCTGATGGAGGAAAACACTGACAGCATCCTTCATGATCACTGAAAGAACTGTTCTCCTTTCTCCTGCCCCACACTGATCTATCTGATCGGTGCAGTGCAGGGGAGAAAGTCACCAGGACTTGCACGGATGTTGCGCATCCTGTGTAGCTGAAAAAACTTCTGCAAGACTAGCCCTTGGACCTCTTTATGAAAAGAAGAACGACACTCCTGATATGTGAGGTGGCATGGATAGGGTCCCAATCAAACAAAGTTGTTGATTAGCCATTGAACCTTTCAGGTCATGTGATCAGTCACATTCCTGGAAGGAATTTCAAGATGTGGTAATGTATACGATGGATGAGTGTACATATATATATATATATATATATATATAAGTGTTTGTGTGTGTGGAGCTGCATGAGTATATAAGAGAGCTGTTGGTGTATGTAAGAAAGCTGTGTACAAGTATGTAGCAAAACAGTGCGTGTATGTAACAGAGGTGTGAGTGCATACTTCAAAGCTGTAGAAAAGCTATATGTGTTAGAACTGTGTTTGTGTATGGAGGACAGTTGTGTGTGTATTTCGGAAAATTGCGTGTGTGATAGTAGTAGAGTTGTGTGTATGCAGGAGAGATGTGTGTATGTAGGAAAGAGGGTGGAAACTTATCAATGCTATAGGACCTATGCAAGAACCTAACATGATCAAATTTGACTCATGACAATACAGCTTTAAAAAATGCATTGGCAGCAATTGTACCGATCATCTACTTTCAATGAATTATCAGCAAATTGGTGAAAGTACACCTATTAAAAAAAAAATAACAGCCTCCTCCATATCCCCTCTAGCTGTCCTGTCCATCACCAAGATAGGTGCGTTTTCTGCCATTTTAGGTAGAAGTAATGTTCAACCAATTTGCTTCTAATTTAGACAAAGTAGTAGGAAAGTTTATCAAACAAACTCTACATATGAGCTCTATCTATTTTACAATACGTGTAATATGTATTCACAAAATGTCCATTTTCTATATGTGTGAACTTCACATCTTTTTTTTTTTTAGTAAGTTTTAGTGCATGATGAGGTGGTGTTTACCTATAGGATCCACCATCTCTTGGACTGGGCACCATTGATGGTATTTATTGGGCCCCACGTTCTTAAGTAAATCTCAATATTGCTTCAAAAAGGTAGCTATGCATATACAGTTTACAGACAGAATGTTAACATATTAAGCAAGAGTGTGACAACTTATCAGTGCTAAATGTGCCATAAAAAAACCCAGCATGTAAAATTCTTAGCTTTGACAAGTGACAACATATCTGGCAAAATGCATTGTAAACCAAATGTAATTTTTAGCTGCAGTAAATTTTAGACAATCAAAATGATGTTAAAATGTGTGTGTTTCTTACAGTCTAGAGGCTGCTTATTCTGATGGAGGAAAACACTGACAGCATCCTTCATGATCACTGAAAGAACTGTTCTCCTTTCTCCTGCCCCACACTGATCTATCTGATCGGTGCAGTGCAGGGGAGAAAGTCACCAGGACTTGCACGGATGTTGCGCATCCTGTGTAGCTGAAAAAACTTCTGCAAGACTAGCCCTTGGACCTCTTTATGAAAAGAAGAACGACACTCCTGATATGTGAGGTGGCATGGATAGGGTCCCAATCAAACAAAGTTGTTGATTAGCCATTGAACCTTTCAGGTCATGTGATCAGTCACATTCCTGGAAGGAATTTCAAGATGTGGTAATGTATACGATGGATGAGTGTACATATATATATATATATATATATATATAAGTGTTTGTGTGTGTGGAGCTGCATGAGTATATAAGAGAGCTGTTGGTGTATGTAAGAAAGCTGTGTACAAGTATGTAGCAAAACAGTGCGTGTATGTAACAGAGGTGTGAGTGCATACTTCAAAGCTGTAGAAAAGCTATATGTGTTAGAACTGTGTTTGTGTATGGAGGACAGTTGTGTGTGTATTTCGGAAAATTGCGTGTGTGATAGTAGTAGAGTTGTGTGTATGCAGGAGAGATGTGTGTATGTAGGAAAGAGGGTGGAAACTTATCAATGCTATAGGACCTATGCAAGAACCTAACATGATCAAATTTGACTCATGACAATACAGCTTTAAAAAATGCATTGGCAGCAATTGTACCGATCATCTACTTTCAATGAATTATCAGCAAATTGGTGAAAGTACACCTATTAAAAAAAAAATAACAGCCTCCTCCATATCCCCTCTAGCTGTCCTGTCCATCACCAAGATAGGTGCGTTTTCTGCCATTTTAGGTAGAAGTAATGTTCAACCAATTTGCTTCTAATTTAGACAAAGTAGTAGGAAAGTTTATCAAACAAACTCTACATATGAGCTCTATCTATATCTATTTTACAATACGTGTAATATGTATTCACAAAATGTCCATTTTCTATATGTGTGAACTTCACATCTTTTTTTTTTTTAGTAAGTTTTAGTGCATGATGAGGTGGTGTTTACCTATAGGATCCACCATCTCTTGGACTGGGCACCATTGATGGTATTTATTGGGCCCCACGTTCTTAAGTAAATCTCAATATTGCTTCAAAAAGGTAGCTATGCATATACAGTTTACAGACAGAATGTTAACATATTAAGCAAGAGTGTGACAACTTATCAGTGCTAAATGTGCCATAAAAAAACCCAGCATGTAAAATTCTTAGCTTTGACAAGTGACAACATATCTGGCAAAATGCATTGTAAACCAAATGTAATTTTTAGCTGCAGTAAATTTTAGACAATCAAAATGATGTTAAAATGTGTGTGTTTCTTACAGTCTAGAGGCTGCTTATTCTGATGGAGGAAAACACTGACAGCATCCTTCATGATCACTGAAAGAACTGTTCTCCTTTCTCCTGCCCCACACTGATCTATCTGATCGGTGCAGTGCAGGGGAGAAAGTCACCAGGACTTGCACGGATGTTGCGCATCCTGTGTAGCTGAAAAAACTTCTGCAAGACTAGCCCTTGGACCTCTTTATGAAAAGAAGAACGACACTCCTGATATGTGAGGTGGCATGGATAGGGTCCCAATCAAACAAAGTTGTTGATTAGCCATTGAACCTTTCAGGTCATGTGATCAGTCACATTCCTGGAAGGAATTTCAAGATGTGGTAATGTATACGATGGATGAGTGTACATATATATATATATATATATATAAGTGTTTGTGTGTGTGGAGCTGCATGAGTATATAAGAGAGCTGTTGGTGTATGTAAGAAAGCTGTGTACAAGTATGTAGCAAAACAGTGCGTGTATGTAACAGAGGTGTGAGTGCATACTTCAAAGCTGTAGAAAAGCTATATGTGTTAGAACTGTGTTTGTGTATGGAGGAGAGTTGTGTGTGTATTTCGGAAAATTGCGTGTGTGATAGTAGTAGAGTTGTGTGTATGCAGGAGAGATGTGTGTATGTAGGAAAGAGGGTGGAAACTTATCAATGCTATAGGACCTATGCAAGAACCTAACATGATCAAATTTGACTCATGACAATACAGCTTTAAAAAATGCATTGGCAGCAATTGTACCGATCATCTACTTTCAATGAATTATCAGCAAATTGGTGAAAGTACACCTATTAAAAAAAAAATAACAGCCTCCTCCATATCCCCTCTAGCTGTCCTGTCCATCACCAAGATAGGTGCGTTTTCTGCCATTTTAGGTAGAAGTAATGTTCAACCAATTTGCTTCTAATTTAGACAAAGTAGTAGGAAAGTTTATCAAACAAACTCTACATATGAGCTCTATCTATATCTATTTTACAATACGTGTAATATGTATTCACAAAATGTCCATTTTCTATATGTGTGAACTTCACATCTTTTTTTTTTTTAGTAAGTTTTAGTGCATGATGAGGTGGTGTTTACCTATAGGATCCACCATCTCTTGGACTGGGCACCATTGATGGTATTTATTGGGCCCCACGTTCTTAAGTAAATCTCAATATTGCTTCAAAAAGGTAGCTATGCATATACAGTTTACAGACAGAATGTTAACATATTAAGCAAGAGTGTGACAACTTATCAGTGCTAAATGTGCCATAAAAAAACCCAGCATGTAAAATTCTTAGCTTTGACAAGTGACAACATATCTGGCAAAATGCATTGTAAACCAAATGTAATTTTTAGCTGCAGTAAATTTTAGACAATCAAAATGATGTTAAAATGTGTGTGTTTCTTACAGTCTAGAGGCTGCTTATTCTGATGGAGGAAAACACTGACAGCATCCTTCATGATCACTGAAAGAACTGTTCTCCTTTCTCCTGCCCCACACTGATCTATCTGATCGGTGCAGTGCAGGGGAGAAAGTCACCAGGACTTGCACGGATGTTGCGCATCCTGTGTAGCTGAAAAAACTTCTGCAAGACTAGCCCTTGGACCTCTTTATGAAAAGAAGAACGACACTCCTGATATGTGAGGTGGCATGGATAGGGTCCCAATCAAACAAAGTTGTTGATTAGCCATTGAACCTTTCAGGTCATGTGATCAGTCACATTCCTGGAAGGAATTTCAAGATGTGGTAATGTATACGATGGATGAGTGTACATATATATATATATATATATATATAAGTGTTTGTGTGTGTGGAGCTGCATGAGTATATAAGAGAGCTGTTGGTGTATGTAAGAAAGCTGTGTACAAGTATGTAGCAAAACAGTGCGTGTATGTAACAGAGGTGTGAGTGCATACTTCAAAGCTGTAGAAAAGCTATATGTGTTAGAACTGTGTTTGTGTATGGAGGACAGTTGTGTGTGTATTTCGGAAAATTGCGTGTGTGATAGTAGTAGAGTTGTGTGTATGCAGGAGAGATGTGTGTATGTAGGAAAGAGGGTGGAAACTTATCAATGCTATAGGACCTATGCAAGAACCTAACATGATCAAATTTGACTCATGACAATACAGCTTTAAAAAATGCATTGGCAGCAATTGTACCGATCATCTACTTTCAATGAATTATCAGCAAATTGGTGAAAGTACACCTATTAAAAAAAAAATAACAGCCTCCTCCATATCCCCTCTAGCTGTCCTGTCCATCACCAAGATAGGTGCGTTTTCTGCCATTTTAGGTAGAAGTAATGTTCAACCAATTTGCTTCTAATTTAGACAAAGTAGTAGGAAAGTTTATCAAACAAACTCTACATATGAGCTCTATCTATATCTATTTTACAATACGTGTAATATGTATTCACAAAATGTCCATTTTCTATATGTGTGAACTTCACATCTTTTTTTTTTTTAGTAAGTTTTAGTGCATGATGAGGTGGTGTTTACCTATAGGATCCACCATCTCTTGGACTGGGCACCATTGATGGTATTTATTGGGCCCCACGTTCTTAAGTAAATCTCAATATTGCTTCAAAAAGGTAGCTATGCATATACAGTTTACAGACAGAATGTTAACATATTAAGCAAGAGTGTGACAACTTATCAGTGCTAAATGTGCCATAAAAAAACCCAGCATGTAAAATTCTTAGCTTTGACAAGTGACAACATATCTGGCAAAATGCATTGTAAACCAAATGTAATTTTTAGCTGCAGTAAATTTTAGACAATCAAAATGATGTTAAAATGTGTGTGTTTCTTACAGTCTAGAGGCTGCTTATTCTGATGGAGGAAAACACTGACAGCATCCTTCATGATCACTGAAAGAACTGTTCTCCTTTCTCCTGCCCCACACTGATCTATCTGATCGGTGCAGTGCAGGGGAGAAAGTCACCAGGACTTGCACGGATGTTGCGCATCCTGTGTAGCTGAAAAAACTTCTGCAAGACTAGCCCTTGGACCTCTTTATGAAAAGAAGAACGACACTCCTGATATGTGAGGTGGCATGGATAGGGTCCCAATCAAACAAAGTTGTTGATTAGCCATTGAACCTTTCAGGTCATGTGATCAGTCACATTCCTGGAAGGAATTTCAAGATGTGGTAATGTATACGATGGATGAGTGTACATATATATATATATATATATATAAGTGTTTGTGTGTGTGGAGCTGCATGAGTATATAAGAGAGCTGTTGGTGTATGTAAGAAAGCTGTGTACAAGTATGTAGCAAAACAGTGCGTGTATGTAACAGAGGTGTGAGTGCATACTTCAAAGCTGTAGAAAAGCTATATGTGTTAGAACTGTGTTTGTGTATGGAGGAGAGTTGTGTGTGTATTTCGCAAAATTGCGTGTGTGATAGTAGTAGAGTTGTGTGTATGCAGGAGAGATGTGTGTATGTAGGAAAGAGGGTGGAAACTTATCAATGCTATAGGACCTATGCAAGAACCTAACATGATCAAATTTGACTCATGACAATACAGCTTTAAAAAATGCATTGGCAGCAATTGTACCGATCATCTACTTTCAATGAATTATCAGCAAATTGGTGAAAGTACACCTATTAAAAAAAAAATAACAGCCTCCTCCATATCCCCTCTAGCTGTCCTGTCCATCACCAAGATAGGTGCGTTTTCTGCCATTTTAGGTAGAAGTAATGTTCAACCAATTTGCTTCTAATTTAGACAAAGTAGTAGGAAAGTTTATCAAACAAACTCTACATATGAGCTCTATCTATATCTATTTTACAATACGTGTAATATGTATTCACAAAATGTCCATTTTCTATATGTGTGAACTTCACATCTTTTTTTTTTTTAGTAAGTTTTAGTGCATGATGAGGTGGTGTTTACCTATAGGATCCACCATCTCTTGGACTGGGCACCATTGATGGTATTTATTGGGCCCCACGTTCTTAAGTAAATCTCAATATTGCTTCAAAAAGGTAGCTATGCATATACAGTTTACAGACAGAATGTTAACATATTAAGCAAGAGTGTGACAACTTATCAGTGCTAAATGTGCCATAAAAAAACCCAGCATGTAAAATTCTTAGCTTTGACAAGTGACAACATATCTGGCAAAATGCATTGTAAACCAAATGTAATTTTTAGCTGCAGTAAATTTTAGACAATCAAAATGATGTTAAAATGTGTGTGTTTCTTACAGTCTAGAGGCTGCTTATTCTGATGGAGGAAAACACTGACAGCATCCTTCATGATCACTGAAAGAACTGTTCTCCTTTCTCCTGCCCCACACTGATCTATCTGATCGGTGCAGTGCAGGGGAGAAAGTCACCAGGACTTGCACGGATGTTGCGCATCCTGTGTAGCTGAAAAAACTTCTGCAAGACTAGCCCTTGGACCTCTTTATGAAAAGAAGAACGACACTCCTGATATGTGAGGTGGCATGGATAGGGTCCCAATCAAACAAAGTTGTTGATTAGCCATTGAACCTTTCAGGTCATGTGATCAGTCACATTCCTGGAAGGAATTTCAAGATGTGGTAATGTATACGATGGATGAGTGTACATATATATATATATATATATATATAAGTGTTTGTGTGTGTGGAGCTGCATGAGTATATAAGAGAGCTGTTGGTGTATGTAAGAAAGCTGTGTACAAGTATGTAGCAAAACAATGCGTGTATGTAACAGAGGTGTGAGTGCATACTTCAAAGCTGTAGAAAAGCTATATGTGTTAGAACTGTGTTTGTGTATGGAGGAGAGTTGTGTGTGTATTTCGGAAAATTGCGTGTGTGATAGTAGTAGAGTTGTGTGTATGCAGGAGAGATGTGTGTATGTAGGAAAGAGGGTGGAAACTTATCAATGCTATAGGACCTATGCAAGAACCTAACATGATCAAATTTGACTCATGACAATACAGCTTTAAAAAATGCATTGGCAGCAATTGTACCGATCATCTACTTTCAATGAATTATCAGCAAATTGGTGAAAGTACACCTATTAAAAAAAAAATAACAGCCTCCTCCATATCCCCTCTAGCTGTCCTGTCCATCACCAAGATAGGTGCGTTTTCTGCCATTTTAGGTAGAAGTAATGTTCAACCAATTTGCTTCTAATTTAGACAAAGTAGTAGGAAAGTTTATCAAACAAACTCTACATATGAGCTCTATCTATTTTACAATACGTGTAATATGTATTCACAAAATGTCCATTTTCTATATGTGTGAACTTCACATCTTTTTTTTTTTTAGTAAGTTTTAGTGCATGATGAGGTGGTGTTTACCTATAGGATCCACCATCTCTTGGACTGGGCACCATTGATGGTATTTATTGGGCCCCACGTTCTTAAGTAAATCTCAATATTGCTTCAAAAAGGTAGCTATGCATATACAGTTTACAGACAGAATGTTAACATATTAAGCAAGAGTGTGAGAACTTATCAGTGCTAAATGTGCCATAAAAAAACCCAGCATGTAAAATTCTTAGCTTTGACAAGTGACAACATATCTGGCAAAATGCATTGTAAACCAAATGTAATTTTTAGCTGCAGTAAATTTTAGACAATCAAAATGATGTTAAAATGTGTGTGTTTCTTACAGTCTAGAGGCTGCTTATTCTGATGGAGGAAAACACTGACAGCATCCTTCATGATCACTGAAAGAACTGTTCTCCTTTTTCCTGCCCCACACTGATCTATCTGATCGGTGCAGTGCAGGGGAGAAAGTCACCAGGACTTGCACGGATGTTGCGCATCCTGTGTAGCTGAAAAAACTTCTGCAAGACTAGCCCTTGGACCTCTTTATGAAAAGAAGAACGACACTCCTGATATGTGAGGTGGCATGGATAGGGTCCCAATCAAACAAAGTTGTTGATTAGCCATTGAACCTTTCAGGTCATGTGATCAGTCACATTCCTGGAAGGAATTTCAAGATGTGGTAATGTATACGATGGATGAGTGTACATATATATATATATATATATATATAAGTGTTTGTGTGTGTGGAGCTGCATGAGTATATAAGAGAGCTGTTGGTGTATGTAAGAAAGCTGTGTACAAGTATGTAGCAAAACAGTGCGTGTATGTAACAGAGGTGTGAGTGCATACTTCAAAGCTGTAGAAAAGCTATATGTGTTAGAACTGTGTTTGTGTATGGAGGACAGTTGTGTGTGTATTTCGGAAAATTGCGTGTGTGATAGTAGTAGAGTTGTGTGTATGCAGGAGAGATGTGTGTATGTAGGAAAGAGGGTGGAAACTTATCAATGCTATAGGACCTATGCAAGAACCTAACATGATCAAATTTGACTCATGACAATACAGCTTTAAAAAATGCATTGGCAGCAATTGTACCGATCATCTACTTTCAATGAATTATCAGCAAATTGGTGAAAGTACACCTATTAAAAAAAAAATAACAGCCTCCTCCATATCCCCTCTAGCTGTCCTGTCCATCACCAAGATAGGTGCGTTTTCTGCCATTTTAGGTAGAAGTAATGTTCAACCAATTTGCTTCTAATTTAGACAAAGTAGTAGGAAAGTTTATCAAACAAACTCTACATATGAGCTCTATCTATATCTATTTTACAATACGTGTAATATGTATTCACAAAATGTCCATTTTCTATATGTGTGAACTTCACATCTTTTTTTTTTTTAGTAAGTTTTAGTGCATGATGAGGTGGTGTTTACCTATAGGATCCACCATCTCTTGGACTGGGCACCATTGATGGTATTTATTGGGCCCCACGTTCTTAAGTAAATCTCAATATTGCTTCAAAAAGGTAGCTATGCATATACAGTTTACAGACAGAATGTTAACATATTAAGCAAGAGTGTGACAACTTATCAGTGCTAAATGTGCCATAAAAAAACCCAGCATGTAAAATTCTTAGCTTTGACAAGTGACAACATATCTGGCAAAATGCATTGTAAACCAAATGTAATTTTTAGCTGCAGTAAATTTTAGACAATCAAAATGATGTTAAAATGTGTGTGTTTCTTACAGTCTAGAGGCTGCTTATTCTGATGGAGGAAAACACTGACAGCATCCTTCATGATCACTGAAAGAACTGTTCTCCTTTCTCCTGCCCCACACTGATCTATCTGATCGGTGCAGTGCAGGGGAGAAAGTCACCAGGACTTGCACGGATGTTGCGCATCCTGTGTAGCTGAAAAAACTTCTGCAAGACTAGCCCTTGGACCTCTTTATGAAAAGAAGAACGACACTCCTGATATGTGAGGTGGCATGGATAGGGTCCCAATCAAACAAAGTTGTTGATTAGCCATTGAACCTTTCAGGTCATGTGATCAGTCACATTCCTGGAAGGAATTTCAAGATGTGGTAATGTATACGATGGATGAGTGTACATATATATATATATATATATATATAAGTGTTTGTGTGTGTGGAGCTGCATGAGTATATAAGAGAGCTGTTGGTGTATGTAAGAAAGCTGTGTACAAGTATGTAGCAAAACAGTGCGTGTATGTAACAGAGGTGTGAGTGCATACTTCAAAGCTGTAGAAAAGCTATATGTGTTAGAACTGTGTTTGTGTATGGAGGACAGTTGTGTGTGTATTTCGGAAAATTGCGTGTGTGATAGTAGTAGAGTTGTGTGTATGCAGGAGAGATGTGTGTATGTAGGAAAGAGGGTGGAAACTTATCAATGCTATAGGACCTATGCAAGAACCTAACATGATCAAATTTGACTCATGACAATACAGCTTTAAAAAATGCATTGGCAGCAATTGTACCGATCATCTACTTTCAATGAATTATCAGCAAATTGGTGAAAGTACACCTATTAAAAAAAAAATAACAGCCTCCTCCATATCCCCTCTAGCTGTCCTGTCCATCACCAAGATAGGTGCGTTTTCTGCCATTTTAGGTAGAAGTAATGTTCAACCAATTTGCTTCTAATTTAGACAAAGTAGTAGGAAAGTTTATCAAACAAACTCTACATATGAGCTCTATCTATATCTATTTTACAATACGTGTAATATGTATTCACAAAATGTCCATTTTCTATATGTGTGAACTTCACATCTTTTTTTTTTTTAGTAAGTTTTAGTGCATGATGAGGTGGTGTTTACCTATAGGATCCACCATCTCTTGGACTGGGCACCATTGATGGTATTTATTGGGCCCCACGTTCTTAAGTAAATCTCAATATTGCTTCAAAAAGGTAGCTATGCATATACAGTTTACAGACAGAATGTTAACATATTAAGCAAGAGTGTGACAACTTATCAGTGCTAAATGTGCCATAAAAAAACCCAGCATGTAAAATTCTTAGCTTTGACAAGTGACAACATATCTGGCAAAATGCATTGTAAACCAAATGTAATTTTTAGCTGCAGTAAATTTTAGACAATCAAAATGATGTTAAAATGTGTGTGTTTCTTACAGTCTAGAGGCTGCTTATTCTGATGGAGGAAAACACTGACAGCATCCTTCATGATCACTGAAAGAACTGTTCTCCTTTCTCCTGCCCCACACTGATCTATCTGATCGGTGCAGTGCAGGGGAGAAAGTCACCAGGACTTGCACGGATGTTGCGCATCCTGTGTAGCTGAAAAAACTTCTGCAAGACTAGCCCTTGGACCTCTTTATGAAAAGAAGAACGACACTCCTGATATGTGAGGTGGCATGGATAGGGTCCCAATCAAACAAAGTTGTTGATTAGCCATTGAACCTTTCAGGTCATGTGATCAGTCACATTCCTGGAAGGAATTTCAAGATGTGGTAATGTATACGATGGATGAGTGTACATATATATATATATATATATATAAGTGTTTGTGTGTGTGGAGCTGCATGAGTATATAAGAGAGCTGTTGGTGTATGTAAGAAAGCTGTGTACAAGTATGTAGCAAAACAGTGCGTGTATGTAACAGAGGTGTGAGTGCATACTTCAAAGCTGTAGAAAAGCTATATGTGTTAGAACTGTGTTTGTGTATGGAGGAGAGTTGTGTGTGTATTTCGGAAAATTGCGTGTGTGATAGTAGTAGAGTTGTGTGTATGCAGGAGAGATGTGTGTATGTAGGAAAGAGGGTGGAAACTTATCAATGCTATAGGACCTATGCAAGAACCTAACATGATCAAATTTGACTCATGACAATACAGCTTTAAAAAATGCATTGGCAGCAATTGTACCGATCATCTACTTTCAATGAATTATCAGCAAATTGGTGAAAGTACACCTATTAAAAAAAAAATAACAGCCTCCTCCATATCCCCTCTAGCTGTCCTGTCCATCACCAAGATAGGTGCGTTTTCTGCCATTTTAGGTAGAAGTAATGTTCAACCAATTTGCTTCTAATTTAGACAAAGTAGTAGGAAAGTTTATCAAACAAACTCTACATATGAGCTCTATCTATATCTATTTTACAATACGTGTAATATGTATTCACAAAATGTCCATTTTCTATATGTGTGAACTTCACATCTTTTTTTTTTTTAGTAAGTTTTAGTGCATGATGAGGTGGTGTTTACCTATAGGATCCACCATCTCTTGGACTGAGCACCATTGATGGTATTTATTGGGCCCCACGTTCTTAAGTAAATCTCAATATTGCTTCAAAAAGGTAGCTATGCATATACAGTTTACAGACAGAATGTTAACATATTAAGCAAGAGTGTGACAACTTATCAGTGCTAAATGTGCCATAAAAAAACCCAGCATGTAAAATTCTTAGCTTTGACAAGTGACAACATATCTGGCAAAATGCATTGTAAACCAAATGTAATTTTTAGCTGCAGTAAATTTTAGACAATCAAAATGATGTTAAAATGTGTGTGTTTCTTACAGTCTAGAGGCTGCTTATTCTGATGGAGGAAAACACTGACAGCATCCTTCATGATCACTGAAAGAACTGTTCTCCTTTCTCCTGCCCCACACTGATCTATCTGATCGGTGCAGTGCAGGGGAGAAAGTCACCAGGACTTGCACGGATGTTGCGCATCCTGTGTAGCTGAAAAAACTTCTGCAAGACTAGCCCTTGGACCTCTTTATGAAAAGAAGAACGACACTCCTGATATGTGAGGTGGCATGGATAGGGTCCCAATCAAACAAAGTTGTTGATTAGCCATTGAACCTTTCAGGTCATGTGATCAGTCACATTCCTGGAAGGAATTTCAAGATGTGGTAATGTATACGATGGATGAGTGTACATATATATATATATATATATATATATATATATAAGTGTTTGTGTGTGTGGAGCTGCATGAGTATATAAGAGAGCTGTTGGTGTATGTAAGAAAGCTGTGTACAAGTATGTAGCAAAACAGTGCGTGTATGTAACAGAGGTGTGAGTGCATACTTCAAAGCTGTAGAAAAGCTATATGTGTTAGAACTGTGTTTGTGTATGGAGGAGAGTTGTGTGTGTATTTCGGAAAATTGCGTGTGTGATAGTAGTAGAGTTGTGTGTATGCAGGAGAGATGTGTGTATGTAGGAAAGAGGGTGGAAACTTATCAATGCTATAGGACCTATGCAAGAACCTAACATGATCAAATTTGACTCATGACAATACAGCTTTAAAAAATGCATTGGCAGCAATTGTACCGATCATCTACTTTCAATGAATTATCAGCAAATTGGTGAAAGTACACCTATTAAAAAAAAAATAACAGCCTCCTCCATATCCCCTCTAGCTGTCCTGTCCATCACCAAGATAGGTGCGTTTTCTGCCATTTTAGGTAGAAGTAATGTTCAACCAATTTGCTTCTAATTTAGACAAAGTAGTAGGAAAGTTTATCAAACAAACTCTACATATGAGCTCTATCTATATCTATTTTACAATACGTGTAATATGTATTCACAAAATGTCCATTTTCTATATGTGTGAACTTCACATCTTTTTTTTTTTTAGTAAGTTTTAGTGCATGATGAGGTGGTGTTTACCTATAGGATCCACCATCTCTTGGACTGGGCACCATTGATGGTATTTATTGGGCCCCACGTTCTTAAGTAAATCTCAATATTGCTTCAAAAAGGTAGCTATGCATATACAGTTTACAGACAGAATGTTAACATATTAAGCAAGAGTGTGACAACTTATCAGTGCTAAATGTGCCATAAAAAAACCCAGCATGTAAAATTCTTAGCTTTGACAAGTGACAACATATCTGGCAAAATGCATTGTAAACCAAATGTAATTTTTAGCTGCAGTAAATTTTAGACAATCAAAATGATGTTAAAATGTGTGTGTTTCTTACAGTCTAGAGGCTGCTTATTCTGATGGAGGAAAACACTGACAGCATCCTTCATGATCACTGAAAGAACTGTTCTCCTTTCTCCTGCCCCACACTGATCTATCTGATCGGTGCAGTGCAGGGGAGAAAGTCACCAGGACTTGCACGGATGTTGCGCATCCTGTGTAGCTGAAAAAACTTCTGCAAGACTAGCCCTTGGACCTCTTTATGAAAAGAAGAACGACACTCCTGATATGTGAGGTGGCATGGATAGGGTCCCAATCAAACAAAGTTGTTGATTAGCCATTGAACCTTTCAGGTCATGTGATCAGTCACATTCCTGGAAGGAATTTCAAGATGTGGTAATGTATACGATGGATGAGTGTACATATATATATATATATATATATATATATAAGTGTTTGTGTGTGTGGAGCTGCATGAGTATATAAGAGAGCTGTTGGTGTATGTAAGAAAGCTGTGTACAAGTATGTAGCAAAACAGTGCGTGTATGTAACAGAGGTGTGAGTGCATACTTCAAAGCTGTAGAAAAGCTATATGTGTTAGAACTGTGTTTGTGTATGGAGGACAGTTGTGTGTGTATTTCGGAAAATTGCGTGTGTGATAGTAGTAGAGTTGTGTGTATGCAGGAGAGATGTGTGTATGTAGGAAAGAGGGTGGAAACTTATCAATGCTATAGGACCTATGCAAGAACCTAACATGATCAAATTTGACTCATGACAATACAGCTTTAAAAAATGCATTGGCAGCAATTGTACCGATCATCTACTTTCAATGAATTATCAGCAAATTGGTGAAAGTACACCTATTAAAAAAAAAATAACAGCCTCCTCCATATCCCCTCTAGCTGTCCTGTCCATCACCAAGATAGGTGCGTTTTCTGCCATTTTAGGTAGAAGTAATGTTCAACCAATTTGCTTCTAATTTAGACAAAGTAGTAGGAAAGTTTATCAAACAAACTCTACATATGAGCTCTATCTATATCTATTTTACAATACGTGTAATATGTATTCACAAAATGTCCATTTTCTATATGTGTGAACTTCACATCTTTTTTTTTTTTAGTAAGTTTTAGTGCATGATGAGGTGGTGTTTACCTATAGGATCCACCATCTCTTGGACTGGGCACCATTGATGGTATTTATTGGGCCCCACGTTCTTAAGTAAATCTCAATATTGCTTCAAAAAGGTAGCTATGCATATACAGTTTACAGACAGAATGTTAACATATTAAGCAAGAGTGTGACAACTTATCAGTGCTAAATGTGCCATAAAAAAACCCAGCATGTAAAATTCTTAGCTTTGACAAGTGACAACATATCTGGCAAAATGCATTGTAAACCAAATGTAATTTTTAGCTGCAGTAAATTTTAGACAATCAAAATGATGTTAAAATGTGTGTGTTTCTTACAGTCTAGAGGCTGCTTATTCTGATGGAGGAAAACACTGACAGCATCCTTCATGATCACTGAAAGAACTGTTCTCCTTTCTCCTGCCCCACACTGATCTATCTGATCGGTGCAGTGCAGGGGAGAAAGTCACCAGGACTTGCACGGATGTTGCGCATCCTGTGTAGCTGAAAAAACTTCTGCAAGACTAGCCCTTGGACCTCTTTATGAAAAGAAGAACGACACTCCTGATATGTGAGGTGGCATGGATAGGGTCCCAATCAAACAAAGTTGTTGATTAGCCATTGAACCTTTCAGGTCATGTGATCAGTCACATTCCTGGAAGGAATTTCAAGATGTGGTAATGTATACGATGGATGAGTGTACATATATATATATATATATATATAAGTGTTTGTGTGTGTGGAGCTGCATGAGTATATAAGAGAGCTGTTGGTGTATGTAAGAAAGCTGTGTACAAGTATGTAGCAAAACAGTGCGTGTATGTAACAGAGGTGTGAGTGCATACTTCAAAGCTGTAGAAAAGCTATATGTGTTAGAACTGTGTTTGTGTATGGAGGAGAGTTGTGTGTGTATTTCGGAAAATTGCGTGTGTGATAGTAGTAGAGTTGTGTGTATGCAGGAGAGATGTGTGTATGTAGGAAAGAGGGTGGAAACTTATCAATGCTATAGGACCTATGCAAGAACCTAACATGATCAAATTTGACTCATGACAATACAGCTTTAAAAAATGCATTGGCAGCAATTGTACCGATCATCTACTTTCAATGAATTATCAGCAAATTGGTGAAAGTACACCTATTAAAAAAAAAATAACAGCCTCCTCCATATCCCCTCTAGCTGTCCTGTCCATCACCAAGATAGGTGCGTTTTCTGCCATTTTAGGTAGAAGTAATGTTCAACCAATTTGCTTCTAATTTAGACAAAGTAGTAGGAAAGTTTATCAAACAAACTCTACATATGAGCTCTATCTATATCTATTTTACAATACGTGTAATATGTATTCACAAAATGTCCATTTTCTATATGTGTGAACTTCACATCTTTTTTTTTTTTAGTAAGTTTTAGTGCATGATGAGGTGGTGTTTACCTATAGGATCCACCATCTCTTGGACTGGGCACCATTGATGGTATTTATTGGGCCCCACGTTCTTAAGTAAATCTCAATATTGCTTCAAAAAGGTAGCTATGCATATACAGTTTACAGACAGAATGTTAACATATTAAGCAAGAGTGTGACAACTTATCAGTGCTAAATGTGCCATAAAAAAACCCAGCATGTAAAATTCTTAGCTTTGACAAGTGACAACATATCTGGCAAAATGCATTGTAAACCAAATGTAATTTTTAGCTGCAGTAAATTTTAGACAATCAAAATGATGTTAAAATGTGTGTGTTTCTTACAGTCTAGAGGCTGCTTATTCTGATGGAGGAAAACACTGACAGCATCCTTCATGATCACTGAAAGAACTGTTCTCCTTTCTCCTGCCCCACACTGATCTATCTGATCGGTGCAGTGCAGGGGAGAAAGTCACCAGGACTTGCACGGATGTTGCGCATCCTGTGTAGCTGAAAAAACTTCTGCAAGACTAGCCCTTGGACCTCTTTATGAAAAGAAGAACGACACTCCTGATATGTGAGGTGGCATGGATAGGGTCCCAATCAAACAAAGTTGTTGATTAGCCATTGAACCTTTCAGGTCATGTGATCAGTCACATTCCTGGAAGGAATTTCAAGATGTGGTAATGTATACGATGGATGAGTGTACATATATATATATATATATATATATATATATATAAGTGTTTGTGTGTGTGGAGCTGCATGAGTATATAAGAGAGCTGTTGGTGTATGTAAGAAAGCTGTGTACAAGTATGTAGCAAAACAGTGCGTGTATGTAACAGAGGTGTGAGTGCATACTTCAAAGCTGTAGAAAAGCTATATGTGTTAGAACTGTGTTTGTGTATGGAGGAGAGTTGTGTGTGTATTTCGGAAAATTGCGTGTGTGATAGTAGTAGAGTTGTGTGTATGCAGGAGAGATGTGTGTATGTAGGAAAGAGGGTGGAAACTTATCAATGCTATAGGACCTATGCAAGAACCTAACATGATCAAATTTGACTCATGACAATACAGCTTTAAAAAATGCATTGGCAGCAATTGTACCGATCATCTACTTTCAATGAATTATCAGCAAATTGGTGAAAGTACACCTATTAAAAAAAAAATAACAGCCTCCTCCATATCCCCTCTAGCTGTCCTGTCCATCACCAAGATAGGTGCGTTTTCTGCCATTTTAGGTAGAAGTAATGTTCAACCAATTTGCTTCTAATTTAGACAAAGTAGTAGGAAAGTTTATCAAACAAACTCTACATATGAGCTCTATCTATATCTATTTTACAATACGTGTAATATGTATTCACAAAATGTCCATTTTCTATATGTGTGAACTTCACATCTTTTTTTTTTTTAGTAAGTTTTAGTGCATGATGAGGTGGTGTTTACCTATAGGATCCACCATCTCTTGGACTGGGCACCATTGATGGTATTTATTGGGCCCCACGTTCTTAAGTAAATCTCAATATTGCTTCAAAAAGGTAGCTATGCATATACAGTTTACAGACAGAATGTTAACATATTAAGCAAGAGTGTGACAACTTATCAGTGCTAAATGTGCCATAAAAAAACCCAGCATGTAAAATTCTTAGCTTTGACAAGTGACAACATATCTGGCAAAATGCATTGTAAACCAAATGTAATTTTTAGCTGCAGTAAATTTTAGACAATCAAAATGATGTTAAAATGTGTGTGTTTCTTACAGTCTAGAGGCTGCTTATTCTGATGGAGGAAAACACTGACAGCATCCTTCATGATCACTGAAAGAACTGTTCTCCTTTCTCCTGCCCCACACTGATCTATCTGATCGGTGCAGTGCAGGGGAGAAAGTCACCAGGACTTGCACGGATGTTGCGCATCCTGTGTAGCTGAAAAAACTTCTGCAAGACTAGCCCTTGGACCTCTTTATGAAAAGAAGAACGACACTCCTGATATGTGAGGTGGCATGGATAGGGTCCCAATCAAACAAAGTTGTTGATTAGCCATTGAACCTTTCAGGTCATGTGATCAGTCACATTCCTGGAAGGAATTTCAAGATGTGGTAATGTATACGATGGATGAGTGTACATATATATATATATATATATATATATATAAGTGTTTGTGTGTGTGGAGCTGCATGAGTATATAAGAGAGCTGTTGGTGTATGTAAGAAAGCTGTGTACAAGTATGTAGCAAAACAGTGCGTGTATGTAACAGAGGTGTGAGTGCATACTTCAAAGCTGTAGAAAAGCTATATGTGTTAGAACTGTGTTTGTGTATGGAGGAGAGTTGTGTGTGTATTTCGGAAAATTGCGTGTGTGATAGTAGTAGAGTTGTGTGTATGCAGGAGAGATGTGTGTATGTAGGAAAGAGGGTGGAAACTTATCAATGCTATAGGACCTATGCAAGAACCTAACATGATCAAATTTGACTCATGACAATACAGCTTTAAAAAATGCATTGGCAGCAATTGTACCGATCATCTACTTTCAATGAATTATCAGCAAATTGGTGAAAGTACACCTATTAAAAAAAAAATAACAGCCTCCTCCATATCCCCTCTAGCTGTCCTGTCCATCACCAAGATAGGTGCGTTTTCTGCCATTTTAGGTAGAAGTAATGTTCAACCAATTTGCTTCTAATTTAGACAAAGTAGTAGGAAAGTTTATCAAACAAACTCTACATATGAGCTCTATCTATTTTACAATACGTGTAATATGTATTCACAAAATGTCCATTTTCTATATGTGTGAACTTCACATCTTTTTTTTTTTTAGTAAGTTTTAGTGCATGATGAGGTGGTGTTTACCTATAGGATCCACCATCTCTTGGACTGGGCACCATTGATGGTATTTATTGGGCCCCACGTTCTTAAGTAAATCTCAATATTGCTTCAAAAAGGTAGCTATGCATATACAGTTTACAGACAGAATGTTAACATATTAAGCAAGAGTGTGACAACTTATCAGTGCTAAATGTGCCATAAAAAAACCCAGCATGTAAAATTCTTAGCTTTGACAAGTGACAACATATCTGGCAAAATGCATTGTAAACCAAATGTAATTTTTAGCTGCAGTAAATTTTAGACAATCAAAATGATGTTAAAATGTGTGTGTTTCTTACAGTCTAGAGGCTGCTTATTCTGATGGAGGAAAACACTGACAGCATCCTTCATGATCACTGAAAGAACTGTTCTCCTTTCTCCTGCCCCACACTGATCTATCTGATCGGTGCAGTGCAGGGGAGAAAGTCACCAGGACTTGCACGGATGTTGCGCATCCTGTGTAGCTGAAAAAACTTCTGCAAGACTAGCCCTTGGACCTCTTTATGAAAAGAAGAACGACACTCCTGATATGTGAGGTGGCATGGATAGGGTCCCAATCAAACAAAGTTGTTGATTAGCCATTGAACCTTTCAGGTCATGTGATCAGTCACATTCCTGGAAGGAATTTCAAGATGTGGTAATGTATACGATGGATGAGTGTACATATATATATATATATATATATATATAAGTGTTTGTGTGTGTGGAGCTGCATGAGTATATAAGAGAGCTGTTGGTGTATGTAAGAAAGCTGTGTACAAGTATGTAGCAAAACAGTGCGTGTATGTAACAGAGGTGTGAGTGCATACTTCAAAGCTGTAGAAAAGCTATATGTGTTAGAACTGTGTTTGTGTATGGAGGAGAGTTGTGTGTGTATTTCGGAAAATTGCGTGTGTGATAGTAGTAGAGTTGTGTGTATGCAGGAGAGATGTGTGTATGTAGGAAAGAGGGTGGAAACTTATCAATGCTATAGGACCTATGCAAGAACCTAACATGATCAAATTTGACTCATGACAATACAGCTTTAAAAAATGCATTGGCAGCAATTGTACCGATCATCTACTTTCAATGAATTATCAGCAAATTGGTGAAAGTACACCTATTAAAAAAAAAATAACAGCCTCCTCCATATCTCCTCTAGCTGTCCTGTCCATCACCAAGATAGGTGCGTTTTCTGCCATTTTAGGTAGAAGTAATGTTCAACCAATTTGCTTCTAATTTAGACAAAGTAGTAGGAAAGTTTATCAAACAAACTCTACATATGAGCTCTATCTATTTTACAATACGTGTAATATGTATTCACAAAATGTCCATTTTCTATATGTGTGAACTTCACATCTTTTTTTTTTTTAGTAAGTTTTAGTGCATGATGAGGTGGTGTTTACCTATAGGATCCACCATCTCTTGGACTGGGCACCATTGATGGTATTTATTGGGCCCCACGTTCTTAAGTAAATCTCAATATTGCTTCAAAAAGGTAGCTATGCATATACAGTTTACAGACAGAATGTTAACATATTAAGCAAGAGTGTGACAACTTATCAGTGCTAAATGTGCCATAAAAAAACCCAGCATGTAAAATTCTTAGCTTTGACAAGTGACAACATATCTGGCAAAATGCATTGTAAACCAAATGTAATTTTTAGCTGCAGTAAATTTTAGACAATCAAAATGATGTTAAAATGTGTGTGTTTCTTACAGTCTAGAGGCTGCTTATTCTGATGGAGGAAAACACTGACAGCATCCTTCATGATCACTGAAAGAACTGTTCTCCTTTCTCCTGCCCCACACTGATCTATCTGATCGGTGCAGTGCAGGGGAGAAAGTCACCAGGACTTGCACGGATGTTGCGCATCCTGTGTAGCTGAAAAAACTTCTGCAAGACTAGCCCTTGGACCTCTTTATGAAAAGAAGAACGACACTCCTGATATGTGAGGTGGCATGGATAGGGTCCCAATCAAACAAAGTTGTTGATTAGCCATTGAACCTTTCAGGTCATGTGATCAGTCACATTCCTGGAAGGAATTTCAAGATGTGGTAATGTATACGATGGATGAGTGTACATATATATATATATATATATATATATAAGTGTTTGTGTGTGTGGAGCTGCATGAGTATATAAGAGAGCTGTTGGTGTATGTAAGAAAGCTGTGTACAAGTATGTAGCAAAACAGTGCGTGTATGTAACAGAGGTGTGAGTGCATACTTCAAAGCTGTAGAAAAGCTATATGTGTTAGAACTGTGTTTGTGTATGGAGGAGAGTTGTGTGTGTATTTCGGAAAATTGCGTGTGTGATAGTAGTAGAGTTGTGTGTATGCAGGAGAGATGTGTGTATGTAGGAAAGAGGGTGGAAACTTATCAATGCTATAGGACCTATGCAAGAACCTAACATGATCAAATTTGACTCATGACAATACAGCTTTAAAAAATGCATTGGCAGCAATTGTACCGATCATCTACTTTCAATGAATTATCAGCAAATTGGTGAAAGTACACCTATTAAAAAAAAAATAACAGCCTCCTCCATATCCCCTCTAGCTGTCCTGTCCATCACCAAGATAGGTGCGTTTTCTGCCATTTTAGGTAGAAGTAATGTTCAACCAATTTGCTTCTAATTTAGACAAAGTAGTAGGAAAGTTTATCAAACAAACTCTACATATGAGCTCTATCTATATCTATTTTACAATACGTGTAATATGTATTCACAAAATGTCCATTTTCTATATGTGTGAACTTCACATCTTTTTTTTTTTTAGTAAGTTTTAGTGCATGATGAGGTGGTGTTTACCTATAGGATCCACCATCTCTTGGACTGGGCACCATTGATGGTATTTATTGGGCCCCACGTTCTTAAGTAAATCTCAATATTGCTTCAAAAAGGTAGCTATGCATATACAGTTTACAGACAGAATGTTAACATATTAAGCAAGAGTGTGACAACTTATCAGTGCTAAATGTGCCATAAAAAAACCCAGCATGTAAAATTCTTAGCTTTGACAAGTGACAACATATCTGGCAAAATGCATTGTAAACCAAATGTAATTTTTAGCTGCAGTAAATTTTAGACAATCAAAATGATGTTAAAATGTGTGTGTTTCTTACAGTCTAGAGGCTGCTTATTCTGATGGAGGAAAACACTGACAGCATCCTTCATGATCACTGAAAGAACTGTTCTCCTTTCTCCTGCCCCACACTGATCTATCTGATCGGTGCAGTGCAGGGGAGAAAGTCACCAGGACTTGCACGGATGTTGCGCATCCTGTGTAGCTGAAAAAACTTCTGCAAGACTAGCCCTTGGACCTCTTTATGAAAAGAAGAACGACACTCCTGATATGTGAGGTGGCATGGATAGGGTCCCAATCAAACAAAGTTGTTGATTAGCCATTGAACCTTTCAGGTCATGTGATCAGTCACATTCCTGGAAGGAATTTCAAGATGTGGTAATGTATACGATGGATGAGTGTACATATATATATATATATATATATATATATAAGTGTTTGTGTGTGTGGAGCTGCATGAGTATATAAGAGAGCTGTTGGTGTATGTAAGAAAGCTGTGTACAAGTATGTAGCAAAACAGTGCGTGTATGTAACAGAGGTGTGAGTGCATACTTCAAAGCTGTAGAAAAGCTATATGTGTTAGAACTGTGTTTGTGTATGGAGGAGAGTTGTGTGTGTATTTCGGAAAATTGCGTGTGTGATAGTAGTAGAGTTGTGTGTATGCAGGAGAGATGTGTGTATGTAGGAAAGAGGGTGGAAACTTATCAATGCTATAGGACCTATGCAAGAACCTAACATGATCAAATTTGACTCATGACAATACAGCTTTAAAAAATGCATTGGCAGCAATTGTACCGATCATCTACTTTCAATGAATTATCAGCAAATTGGTGAAAGTACACCTATTAAAAAAAAAATAACAGCCTCCTCCATATCCCCTCTAGCTGTCCTGTCCATCACCAAGATAGGTGCGTTTTCTGCCATTTTAGGTAGAAGTAATGTTCAACCAATTTGCTTCTAATTTAGACAAAGTAGTAGGAAAGTTTATCAAACAAACTCTACATATGAGCTCTATCTATTTTACAATACGTGTAATATGTATTCACAAAATGTCCATTTTCTATATGTGTGAACTTCACATCTTTTTTTTTTTTAGTAAGTTTTAGTGCATGATGAGGTGGTGTTTACCTATAGGATCCACCATCTCTTGGACTGGGCACCATTGATGGTATTTATTGGGCCCCACGTTCTTAAGTAAATCTCAATATTGCTTCAAAAAGGTAGCTATGCATATACAGTTTACAGACAGAATGTTAACATATTAAGCAAGAGTGTGACAACTTATCAGTGCTAAATGTGCCATAAAAAAACCCAGCATGTAAAATTCTTAGCTTTGACAAGTGACAACATATCTGGCAAAATGCATTGTAAACCAAATGTAATTTTTAGCTGCAGTAAATTTTAGACAATCAAAATGATGTTAAAATGTGTGTGTTTCTTACAGTCTAGAGGCTGCTTATTCTGATGGAGGAAAACACTGACAGCATCCTTCATGATCACTGAAAGAACTGTTCTCCTTTCTCCTGCCCCACACTGATCTATCTGATCGGTGCAGTGCAGGGGAGAAAGTCACCAGGACTTGCACGGATGTTGCGCATCCTGTGTAGCTGAAAAAACTTCTGAAAGACTAGCCCTTGGACCTCTTTATGAAAAGAAGAACGACACTCCTGATATGTGAGGTGGCATGGATAGGGTCCCAATCAAACAAAGTTGTTGATTAGCCATTGAACCTTTCAGGTCATGTGATCAGTCACATTCCTGGAAGGAATTTCAAGATGTGGTAATGTATACGATGGATGAGTGTACATATATATATATATATATATATATATATAAGTGTTTGTGTGTGTGGAGCTGCATGAGTATATAAGAGAGCTGTTGGTGTATGTAAGAAAGCTGTGTACAAGTATGTAGCAAAACAGTGCGTGTATGTAACAGAGGTGTGAGTGCATACTTCAAAGCTGTAGAAAAGCTATATGTGTTAGAACTGTGTTTGTGTATGGAGGAGAGTTGTGTGTGTATTTCGGAAAATTGCGTGTGTGATAGTAGTAGAGTTGTGTGTATGCAGGAGAGATGTGTGTATGTAGGAAAGAGGGTGGAAACTTATCAATGCTATAGGACCTATGCAAGAACCTAACATGATCAAATTTGACTCATGACAATACAGCTTTAAAAAATGCATTGGCAGCAATTGTACCGATCATCTACTTTCAATGAATTATCAGCAAATTGGTGAAAGTACACCTATTAAAAAAAAAATAACAGCCTCCTCCATATCCCCTCTAGCTGTCCTGTCCATCACCAAGATAGGTGCGTTTTCTGCCATTTTAGGTAGAAGTAATGTTCAACCAATTTGCTTCTAATTTAGACAAAGTAGTAGGAAAGTTTATCAAACAAACTCTACATATGAGCTCTATCTATTTTACAATACGTGTAATATGTATTCACAAAATGTCCATTTTCTATATGTGTGAACTTCACATCTTTTTTTTTTTTAGTAAGTTTTAGTGCATGATGAGGTGGTGTTTACCTATAGGATCCACCATCTCTTGGACTGGGCACCATTGATGGTATTTATTGGGCCCCACGTTCTTAAGTAAATCTCAATATTGCTTCAAAAAGGTAGCTATGCATATACAGTTTACAGACAGAATGTTAACATATTAAGCAAGAGTGTGACAACTTATCAGTGCTAAATGTGCCATAAAAAAACCCAGCATGTAAAATTCTTAGCTTTGACAAGTGACAACATATCTGGCAAAATGCATTGTAAACCAAATGTAATTTTTAGCTGCAGTAAATTTTAGACAATCAAAATGATGTTAAAATGTGTGTGTTTCTTACAGTCTAGAGGCTGCTTATTCTGATGGAGGAAAACACTGACAGCATCCTTCATGATCACTGAAAGAACTGTTCTCCTTTCTCCTGCCCCACACTGATCTATCTGATCGGTGCAGTGCAGGGGAGAAAGTCACCAGGACTTGCACGGATGTTGCGCATCCTGTGTAGCTGAAAAAACTTCTGCAAGACTAGCCCTTGGACCTCTTTATGAAAAGAAGAACGACACTCCTGATATGTGAGGTGGCATGGATAGGGTCCCAATCAAACAAAGTTGTTGATTAGCCATTGAACCTTTCAGGTCATGTGATCAGTCACATTCCTGGAAGGAATTTCAAGATGTGGTAATGTATACGATGGATGAGTGTACATATATATATATATATATAAGTGTTTGTGTGTGTGGAGCTGCATGAGTATATAAGAGAGCTGTTGGTGTATGTAAGAAAGCTGTGTACAAGTATGTAGCAAAACAGTGCGTGTATGTAACAGAGGTGTGAGTGCATACTTCAAAGCTGTAGAAAAGCTATATGTGTTAGAACTGTGTTTGTGTATGGAGGAGAGTTGTGTGTGTATTTCGGAAAATTGCGTGTGTGATAGTAGTAGAGTTGTGTGTATGCAGGAGAGATGTGTGTATGTAGGAAAGAGGGTGGAAACTTATCAATGCTATAGGACCTATGCAAGAACCTAACATGATCAAATTTGACTCATGACAATACAGCTTTAAAAAATGCATTGGCAGCAATTGTACCGATCATCTACTTTCAATGAATTATCAGCAAATTGGTGAAAGTACACCTATTAAAAAAAAAATAACAGCCTCCTCCATATCCCCTCTAGCTGTCCTGTCCATCACCAAGATAGGTGCGTTTTCTGCCATTTTAGGTAGAAGTAATGTTCAACCAATTTGCTTCTAATTTAGACAAAGTAGTAGGAAAGTTTATCAAACAAACTCTACATATGAGCTCTATCTATTTTACAATACGTGTAATATGTATTCACAAAATGTCCATTTTCTATATGTGTGAACTTCACATCTTTTTTTTTTTTAGTAAGTTTTAGTGCATGATGAGGTGGTGTTTACCTATAGGATCCACCATCTCTTGGACTGGGCACCATTGATGGTATTTATTGGGCCCCACGTTCTTAAGTAAATCTCAATATTGCTTCAAAAAGGTAGCTATGCATATACAGTTTACAGACAGAATGTTAACATATTAAGCAAGAGTGTGACAACTTATCAGTGCTAAATGTGCCATAAAAAAACCCAGCATGTAAAATTCTTAGCTTTGACAAGTGACAACATATCTGGCAAAATGCATTGTAAACCAAATGTAATTTTTAGCTGCAGTAAATTTTAGACAATCAAAATGATGTTAAAATGTGTGTGTTTCTTACAGTCTAGAGGCTGCTTATTCTGATGGAGGAAAACACTGACAGCATCCTTCATGATCACTGAAAGAACTGTTCTCCTTTCTCCTGCCCCACACTGATCTATCTGATCGGTGCAGTGCAGGGGAGAAAGTCACCAGGACTTGCACGGATGTTGCGCATCCTGTGTAGCTGAAAAAACTTCTGCAAGACTAGCCCTTGGACCTCTTTATGAAAAGAAGAACGACACTCCTGATATGTGAGGTGGCATGGATAGGGTCCCAATCAAACAAAGTTGTTGATTAGCCATTGAACCTTTCAGGTCATGTGATCAGTCACATTCCTGGAAGGAATTTCAAGATGTGGTAATGTATACGATGGATGAGTGTACATATATATATATATATATATATAAGTGTTTGTGTGTGTGGAGCTGCATGAGTATATAAGAGAGCTGTTGGTGTATGTAAGAAAGCTGTGTACAAGTATGTAGCAAAACAGTGCGTGTATGTAACAGAGGTGTGAGTGCATACTTCAAAGCTGTAGAAAAGCTATATGTGTTAGAACTGTGTTTGTGTATGGAGGAGAGTTGTGTGTGTATTTCGGAAAATTGCGTGTGTGATAGTAGTAGAGTTGTGTGTATGCAGGAGAGATGTGTGTATGTAGGAAAGAGGGTGGAAACTTATCAATGCTATAGGACCTATGCAAGAACCTAACATGATCAAATTTGACTCATGACAATACAGCTTTAAAAAATGCATTGGCAGCAATTGTACCGATCATCTACTTTCAATGAATTATCAGCAAATTGGTGAAAGTACACCTATTAAAAAAAAAATAACAGCCTCCTCCATATCCCCTCTAGCTGTCCTGTCCATCACCAAGATAGGTGCGTTTTCTGCCATTTTAGGTAGAAGTAATGTTCAACCAATTTGCTTCTAATTTAGACAAAGTAGTAGGAAAGTTTATCAAACAAACTCTACATATGAGCTCTATCTATTTTACAATACGTGTAATATGTATTCACAAAATGTCCATTTTCTATATGTGTGAACTTCACATCTTTTTTTTTTTTAGTAAGTTTTAGTGCATGATGAGGTGGTGTTTACCTATAGGATCCACCATCTCTTGGACTGGGCACCATTGATGGTATTTATTGGGCCCCACGTTCTTAAGTAAATCTCAATATTGCTTCAAAAAGGTAGCTATGCATATACAGTTTACAGACAGAATGTTAACATATTAAGCAAGAGTGTGACAATTTATCAGTGCTAAATGTGCCATAAAAAAACCCAGCATGTAAAATTCTTAGCTTTGACAAGTGACAACATATCTGGCAAAATGCATTGTAAACCAAATGTAATTTTTAGCTGCAGTAAATTTTAGACAATCAAAATGATGTTAAAATGTGTGTGTTTCTTACAGTCTAGAGGCTGCTTATTCTGATGGAGGAAAACACTGACAGCATCCTTCATGATCACTGAAAGAACTGTTCTCCTTTCTCCTGCCCCACACTGATCTATCTGATCGGTGCAGTGCAGGGGAGAAAGTCACCAGGACTTGCACGGATGTTGCGCATCCTGTGTAGCTGAAAAAACTTCTGCAAGACTAGCCCTTGGACCTCTTTATGAAAAGAAGAACGACACTCCTGATATGTGAGGTGGCATGGATAGGGTCCCAATCAAACAAAGTTGTTGATTAGCCATTGAACCTTTCAGGTCATGTGATCAGTCACATTCCTGGAAGGAATTTCAAGATGTGGTAATGTATACGATGGATGAGTGTACATATATATATATATATATAAGTGTTTGTGTGTGTGGAGCTGCATGAGTATATAAGAGAGCTGTTGGTGTATGTAAGAAAGCTGTGTACAAGTATGTAGCAAAACAGTGCGTGTATGTAACAGAGGTGTGAGTGCATACTTCAAAGCTGTAGAAAAGCTATATGTGTTAGAACTGTGTTTGTGTATGGAGGAGAGTTGTGTGTGTATTTCGGAAAATTGCGTGTGTGATAGTAGTAGAGTTGTGTGTATGCAGGAGAGATGTGTGTATGTAGGAAAGAGGGTGGAAACTTATCAATGCTATAGGACCTATGCAAGAACCTAACATGATCAAATTTGACTCATGACAATACAGCTTTAAAAAATGCATTGGCAGCAATTGTACCGATCATCTACTTTCAATGAATTATCAGCAAATTGGTGAAAGTACACCTATTAAAAAAAAAATAACAGCCTCCTCCATATCCCCTCTAGCTGTCCTGTCCATCACCAAGATAGGTGCGTTTTCTGCCATTTTAGGTAGAAGTAATGTTCAACCAATTTGCTTCTAATTTAGACAAAGTAGTAGGAAAGTTTATCAAACAAACTCTACATATGAGCTCTATCTATTTTACAATACGTGTAATATGTATTCACAAAATGTCCATTTTCTATATGTGTGAACTTCACATCTTTTTTTTTTTAGTAAGTTTTAGTGCATGATGAGGTGGTGTTTACCTATAGGATCCACCATCTCTTGGACTGGGCACCATTGATGGTATTTATTGGGCCCCACGTTCTTAAGTAAATCTCAATATTGCTTCAAAAAGGTAGCTATGCATATACAGTTTACAGACAGAATGTTAACATATTAAGCAAGAGTGTGACAACTTATCAGTGCTAAATGTGCCATAAAAAAACCCAGCATGTAAAATTCTTAGCTTTGACAAGTGACAACATATCTGGCAAAATGCATTGTAAACCAAATGTAATTTTTAGCTGCAGTAAATTTTAGACAATCAAAATGATGTTAAAATGTGTGTGTTTCTTACAGTCTAGAGGCTGCTTATTCTGATGGAGGAAAACACTGACAGCATCCTTCATGATCACTGAAAGAACTGTTCTCCTTTCTCCTGCCCCACACTGATCTATCTGATCGGTGCAGTGCAGGGGAGAAAGTCACCAGAACTTGCACGGATGTTGCGCATCCTGTGTAGCTGAAAAAACTTCTGCAAGACTAGCCCTTGGACCTCTTTATGAAAAGAAGAACGACACTCCTGATATGTGAGGTGGCATGGATAGGGTCCCAATCAAACAAAGTTGTTGATTAGCCATTGAACCTTTCAGGTCATGTGATCAGTCACATTCCTGGAAGGAATTTCAAGATGTGGTAATGTATACGATGGATGAGTGTACATATATATATATATATATATATATAAGTGTTTGTGTGTGTGGAGCTGCATGAGTATATAAGAGAGCTGTTGGTGTATGTAAGAAAGCTGTGTACAAGTATGTAGCAAAACAGTGCGTGTATGTAACAGAGGTGTGAGTGCATACTTCAAAGCTGTAGAAAAGCTATATGTGTTAGAACTGTGTTTGTGTATGGAGGAGAGTTGTGTGTGTATTTCGGAAAATTGCGTGTGTGATAGTAGTAGAGTTGTGTGTATGCAGGAGAGATGTGTGTATGTAGGAAAGAGGGTGGAAACTTATCAATGCTATAGGACCTATGCAAGAACCTAACATGATCAAATTTGACTCATGACAATACAGCTTTAAAAAATGCATTGGCAGCAATTGTACCGATCATCTACTTTCAATGAATTATCAGCAAATTGGTGAAAGTACACCTATTAAAAAAAAAATAACAGCCTCCTCCATATCCCCTCTAGCTGTCCTGTCCATCACCAAGATAGGTGCGTTTTCTGCCATTTTAGGTAGAAGTAATGTTCAACCAATTTGCTTCTAATTTAGACAAAGTAGTAGGAAAGTTTATCAAACAAACTCTACATATGAGCTCTATCTATTTTACAATACGTGTAATATGTATTCACAAAATGTCCATTTTCTATATGTGTGAACTTCACATCTTTTTTTTTTTTAGTAAGTTTTAGTGCATGATGAGGTGGTGTTTACCTATAGGATCCACCATCTCTTGGACTGGGCACCATTGATGGTATTTATTGGGCCCCACGTTCTTAAGTAAATCTCAATATTGCTTCAAAAAGGTAGCTATGCATATACAGTTTACAGACAGAATGTTAACATATTAAGCAAGAGTGTGACAACTTATCAGTGCTAAATGTGCCATAAAAAAACCCAGCATGTAAAATTCTTAGCTTTGACAAGTGACAACATATCTGGCAAAATGCATTGTAAACCAAATGTAATTTTTAGCTGCAGTAAATTTTAGACAATCAAAATGATGTTAAAATGTGTGTGTTTCTTACAGTCTAGAGGCTGCTTATTCTGATGGAGGAAAACACTGACAGCATCCTTCATGATCACTGAAAGAACTGTTCTCCTTTCTCCTGCCCCACACTGATCTATCTGATCGGTGCAGTGCAGGGGAGAAAGTCACCAGGACTTGCACGGATGTTGCGCATCCTGTGTAGCTGAAAAAACTTCTGCAAGACTAGCCCTTGGACCTCTTTATGAAAAGAAGAACGACACTCCTGATATGTGAGGTGGCATGGATAGGGTCCCAATCAAACAAAGTTGTTGATTAGCCATTGAACCTTTCAGGTCATGTGATCAGTCACATTCCTGGAAGGAATTTCAAGATGTGGTAATGTATACGATGGATGAGTGTACATATATATATATATATATATATAAGTGTTTGTGTGTGTGGAGCTGCATGAGTATATAAGAGAGCTGTTGGTGTATGTAAGAAAGCTGTGTACAAGTATGTAGCAAAACAGTGCGTGTATGTAACAGAGGTGTGAGTGCATACTTCAAAGCTGTAGAAAAGCTATATGTGTTAGAACTGTGTTTGTGTATGGAGGAGAGTTGTGTGTGTATTTCGGAAAATTGCGTGTGTGATAGTAGTAGAGTTGTGTGTATGCAGGAGAGATGTGTGTATGTAGGAAAGAGGGTGGAAACTTATCAATGCTATAGGACCTATGCAAGAACCTAACATGATCAAATTTGACTCATGACAATACAGCTTTAAAAAATGCATTGGCAGCAATTGTACCGATCATCTACTTTCAATGAATTATCAGCAAATTGGTGAAAGTACACCTATTAAAAAAAAAATAACAGCCTCCTCCATATCCCCTCTAGCTGTCCTGTCCATCACCAAGATAGGTGCGTTTTCTGCCATTTTAGGTAGAAGTAATGTTCAACCAATTTGCTTCTAATTTAGACAAAGTAGTAGGAAAGTTTATCAAACAAACTCTACATATGAGCTCTATCTATATCTATTTTACAATACGTGTAATATGTATTCACAAAATGTCCATTTTCTATATGTGTGAACTTCACATCTTTTTTTTTTTTAGTAAGTTTTAGTGCATGATGAGGTGGTGTTTACCTATAGGATCCACCATCTCTTGGACTGGGCACCATTGATGGTATTTATTGGGCCCCACGTTCTTAAGTAAATCTCAATATTGCTTCAAAAAGGTAGCTATGCATATACAGTTTACAGACAGAATGTTAACATATTAAGCAAGAGTGTGACAACTTATCAGTGCTAAATGTGCCATAAAAAAACCCAGCATGTAAAATTCTTAGCTTTGACAAGTGACAACATATCTGGCAAAATGCATTGTAAACCAAATGTAATTTTTAGCTGCAGTAAATTTTAGACAATCAAAATGATGTTAAAATGTGTGTGTTTCTTACAGTCTAGAGGCTGCTTATTCTGATGGAGGAAAACACTGACAGCATCCTTCATGATCACTGAAAGAACTGTTCTCCTTTCTCCTGCCCCACACTGATCTATCTGATCGGTGCAGTGCAGGGGAGAAAGTCACCAGGACTTGCACGGATGTTGCGCATCCTGTGTAGCTGAAAAAACTTCTGCAAGACTAGCCCTTGGACCTCTTTATGAAAAGAAGAACGACACTCCTGATATGTGAGGTGGCATGGATAGGGTCCCAATCAAACAAAGTTGTTGATTAGCCATTGAACCTTTCAGGTCATGTGATCAGTCACATTCCTGGAAGGAATTTCAAGATGTGGTAATGTATACGATGGATGAGTGTACATATATATATATATATATATATATATATAAGTGTTTGTGTGTGTGGAGCTGCATGAGTATATAAGAGAGCTGTTGGTGTATGTAAGAAAGCTGTGTACAAGTATGTAGCAAAACAGTGCGTGTATGTAACAGAGGTGTGAGTGCATACTTCAAAGCTGTAGAAAAGCTATATGTGTTAGAACTGTGTTTGTGTATGGAGGAGAGTTGTGTGTGTATTTCGGAAAATTGCGTGTGTGATAGTAGTAGAGTTGTGTGTATGCAGGAGAGATGTGTGTATGTAGGAAAGAGGGTGGAAACTTATCAATGCTATAGGACCTATGCAAGAACCTAACATGATCAAATTTGACTCATGACAATACAGCTTTAAAAAATGCATTGGCAGCAATTGTACCGATCATCTACTTTCAATGAATTATCAGCAAATTGGTGAAAGTACACCTATTAAAAAAAAAATAACAGCCTCCTCCATATCCCCTCTAGCTGTCCTGTCCATCACCAAGATAGGTGCGTTTTCTGCCATTTTAGGTAGAAGTAATGTTCAACCAATTTGCTTCTAATTTAGACAAAGTAGTAGGAAAGTTTATCAAACAAACTCTACATATGAGCTCTATCTATATCTATTTTACAATACGTGTAATATGTATTCACAAAATGTCCATTTTCTATATGTGTGAACTTCACATCTTTTTTTTTTTTAGTAAGTTTTAGTGCATGATGAGGTGGTGTTTACCTATAGGATCCACCATCTCTTGGACTGGGCACCATTGATGGTATTTATTGGGCCCCACGTTCTTAAGTAAATCTCAATATTGCTTCAAAAAGGTAGCTATGCATATACAGTTTACAGACAGAATGTTAACATATTAAGCAAGAGTGTGACAACTTATCAGTGCTAAATGTGCCATAAAAAAACCCAGCATGTAAAATTCTTAGCTTTGACAAGTGACAACATATCTGGCAAAATGCATTGTAAACCAAATGTAATTTTTAGCTGCAGTAAATTTTAGACAATCAAAATGATGTTAAAATGTGTGTGTTTCTTACAGTCTAGAGGCTGCTTATTCTGATGGAGGAAAACACTGACAGCATCCTTCATGATCACTGAAAGAACTGTTCTCCTTTCTCCTGCCCCACACTGATCTATCTGATCGGTGCAGTGCAGGGGAGAAAGTCACCAGGACTTGCACGGATGTTGCGCATCCTGTGTAGCTGAAAAAACTTCTGCAAGACTAGCCCTTGGACCTCTTTATGAAAAGAAGAACGACACTCCTGATATGTGAGGTGGCATGGATAGGGTCCCAATCAAACAAAGTTGTTGATTAGCCATTGAACCTTTCAGGTCATGTGATCAGTCACATTCCTGGAAGGAATTTCAAGATGTGGTAATGTATACGATGGATGAGTGTACATATATATATATATATATATATATATAAGTGTTTGTGTGTGTGGAGCTGCATGAGTATATAAGAGAGCTGTTGGTGTATGTAAGAAAGCTGTGTACAAGTATGTAGCAAAACAGTGCGTGTATGTAACAGAGGTGTGAGTGCATACTTCAAAGCTGTAGAAAAGCTATATGTGTTAGAACTGTGTTTGTGTATGGAGGAGAGTTGTGTGTGTATTTCGGAAAATTGCGTGTGTGATAGTAGTAGAGTTGTGTGTATGCAGGAGAGATGTGTGTATGTAGGAAAGAGGGTGGAAACTTATCAATGCTATAGGACCTATGCAAGAACCTAACATGATCAAATTTGACTCATGACAATACAGCTTTAAAAAATGCATTGGCAGCAATTGTACCGATCATCTACTTTCAATGAATTATCAGCAAATTGGTGAAAGTACACCTATTAAAAAAAAAATAACAGCCTCCTCCATATCCCCTCTAGCTGTCCTGTCCATCACCAAGATAGGTGCGTTTTCTGCCATTTTAGGTAGAAGTAATGTTCAACCAATTTGCTTCTAATTTAGACAAAGTAGTAGGAAAGTTTATCAAACAAACTCTACATATGAGCTCTATCTATTTTACAATACGTGTAATATGTATTCACAAAATGTCCATTTTCTATATGTGTGAACTTCACATCTTTTTTTTTTTTAGTAAGTTTTAGTGCATGATGAGGTGGTGTTTACCTATAGGATCCACCATCTCTTGGACTGGGCACCATTGATGGTATTTATTGGGCCCCACGTTCTTAAGTAAATCTCAATATTGCTTCAAAAAGGTAGCTATGCATATACAGTTTACAGACAGAATGTTAACATATTAAGCAAGAGTGTGACAACTTATCAGTGCTAAATGTGCCATAAAAAAACCCAGCATGTAAAATTCTTAGCTTTGACAAGAGACAACATATCTGGCAAAATGCATTGTAAACCAAATGTAATTTTTAGCTGCAGTAAATTTTAGACAATCAAAATGATGTTAAAATGTGTGTGTTTCTTACAGTCTAGAGGCTGCTTATTCTGATGGAGGAAAACACTGACAGCATCCTTCATGATCACTGAAAGAACTGTTCTCCTTTCTCCTGCCCCACACTGATCTATCTGATCGGTGCAGTGCAGGGGAGAAAGTCACCAGGACTTGCACGGATGTTGCGCATCCTGTGTAGCTGAAAAAACTTCTGCAAGACTAGCCCTTGGACCTCTTTATGAAAAGAAGAACGACACTCCTGATATGTGAGGTGGCATGGATAGGGTCCCAATCAAACAAAGTTGTTGATTAGCCATTGAACCTTTCAGGTCATGTGATCAGTCACATTCCTGGAAGGAATTTCAAGATGTGGTAATGTATACGATGGATGAGTGTACATATATATATATATATATATATATATATATAAGTGTTTGTGTGTGTGGAGCTGCATGAGTATATAAGAGAGCTGTTGGTGTATGTAAGAAAGCTGTGTACAAGTATGTAGCAAAACAGTGCGTGTATGTAACAGAGGTGTGAGTGCATACTTCAAAGCTGTAGAAAAGCTATATGTGTTAGAACTGTGTTTGTGTATGGAGGAGAGTTGTGTGTGTATTTCGGAAAATTGCGTGTGTGATAGTAGTAGAGTTGTGTGTATGCAGGAGAGATGTGTGTATGTAGGAAAGAGGGTGGAAACTTATCAATGCTATAGGACCTATGCAAGAACCTAACATGATCAAATTTGACTCATGACAATACAGCTTTAAAAAATGCATTGGCAGCAATTGTACCGATCATCTACTTTCAATGAATTATCAGCAAATTGGTGAAAGTACACCTATTAAAAAAAAAATAACAGCCTCCTCCATATCCCCTCTAGCTGTCCTGTCCATCACCAAGATAGGTGCGTTTTCTGCCATTTTAGGTAGAAGTAATGTTCAACCAATTTGCTTCTAATTTAGACAAAGTAGTAGGAAAGTTTATCAAACAAACTCTACATATGAGCTCTATCTATTTTACAATACGTGTAATATGTATTCACAAAATGTCCATTTTCTATATGTGTGAACTTCACATCTTTTTTTTTTTTAGTAAGTTTTAGTGCATGATGAGGTGGTGTTTACCTATAGGATCCACCATCTCTTGGACTGGGCACCATTGATGGTATTTATTGGGCCCCACGTTCTTAAGTAAATCTCAATATTGCTTCAAAAAGGTAGCTATGCATATACAGTTTACAGACAGAATGTTAACATATTAAGCAAGAGTGTGACAACTTATCAGTGCTAAATGTGCCATAAAAAAACCCAGCATGTAAAATTCTTAGCTTTGACAAGTGACAACATATCTGGCAAAATGCATTGTAAACCAAATGTAATTTTTAGCTGCAGTAAATTTTAGACAATCAAAATGATGTTAAAATGTGTGTGTTTCTTACAGTCTAGAGGCTGCTTATTCTGATGGAGGAAAACACTGACAGCATCCTTCATGATCACTGAAAGAACTGTTCTCCTTTCTCCTGCCCCACACTGATCTATCTGATCGGTGCAGTGCAGGGGAGAAAGTCACCAGGACTTGCACGGATGTTGCGCATCCTGTGTAGCTGAAAAAACTTCTGCAAGACTAGCCCTTGGACCTCTTTATGAAAAGAAGAACGACACTCCTGATATGTGAGGTGGCATGGATAGGGTCCCAATCAAACAAAGTTGTTGATTAGCCATTGAACCTTTCAGGTCATGTGATCAGTCACATTCCTGGAAGGAATTTCAAGATGTGGTAATGTATACGATGGATGAGTGTACATATATATATATATATATATATATATATATATAAGTGTTTGTGTGTGTGGAGCTGCATGAGTATATAAGAGAGCTGTTGGTGTATGTAAGAAAGCTGTGTACAAGTATGTAGCAAAACAGTGCGTGTATGTAACAGAGGTGTGAGTGCATACTTCAAAGCTGTAGAAAAGCTATATGTGTTAGAACTGTGTTTGTGTATGGAGGAGAGTTGTGTGTGTATTTCGGAAAATTGCGTGTGTGATAGTAGTAGAGTTGTGTGTATGCAGGAGAGATGTGTGTATGTAGGAAAGAGGGTGGAAACTTATCAATGCTATAGGACCTATGCAAGAACCTAACATGATCAAATTTGACTCATGACAATACAGCTTTAAAAAATGCATTGGCAGCAATTGTACCGATCATCTACTTTCAATGAATTATCAGCAAATTGGTGAAAGTACACCTATTAAAAAAAAAATAACAGCCTCCTCCATATCCCCTCTAGCTGTCCTGTCCATCACCAAGATAGGTGCGTTTTCTGCCATTTTAGGTAGAAGTAATGTTCAACCAATTTGCTTCTAATTTAGACAAAGTAGTAGGAAAGTTTATCAAACAAACTCTACATATGAGCTCTATCTATTTTACAATACGTGTAATATGTATTCACAAAATGTCCATTTTCTATATGTGTGAACTTCACATCTTTTTTTTTTTTAGTAAGTTTTAGTGCATGATGAGGTGGTGTTTACCTATAGGATCCACCATCTCTTGGACTGGGCACCATTGATGGTATTTATTGGGCCCCACGTTCTTAAGTAAATCTCAATATTGCTTCAAAAAGGTAGCTATGCATATACAGTTTACAGACAGAATGTTAACATATTAAGCAAGAGTGTGACAACTTATCAGTGCTAAATGTGCCATAAAAAAACCCAGCATGTAAAATTCTTAGCTTTGACAAGTGACAACATATCTGGCAAAATGCATTGTAAACCAAATGTAATTTTTAGCTGCAGTAAATTTTAGACAATCAAAATGATGTTAAAATGTGTGTGTTTCTTACAGTCTAGAGGCTGCTTATTCTGATGGAGGAAAACACTGACAGCATCCTTCATGATCACTGAAAGAACTGTTCTCCTTTCTCCTGCCCCACACTGATCTATCTGATCGGTGCAGTGCAGGGGAGAAAGTCACCAGGACTTGCACGGATGTTGCGCATCCTGTGTAGCTGAAAAAACTTCTGCAAGACTAGCCCTTGGACCTCTTTATGAAAAGAAGAACGACACTCCTGATATGTGAGGTGGCATGGATAGGGTCCCAATCAAACAAAGTTGTTGATTAGCCATTGAACCTTTCAGGTCATGTGATCAGTCACATTCCTGGAAGGAATTTCAAGATGTGGTAATGTATACGATGGATGAGTGTACATATATATATATATATATATATATATATATATAAGTGTTTGTGTGTGTGGAGCTGCATGAGTATATAAGAGAGCTGTTGGTGTATGTAAGAAAGCTGTGTACAAGTATGTAGCAAAACAGTGCGTGTATGTAACAGAGGTGTGAGTGCATACTTCAAAGCTGTAGAAAAGCTATATGTGTTAGAACTGTGTTTGTGTATGGAGGAGAGTTGTGTGTGTATTTCGGAAAATTGCGTGTGTGATAGTAGTAGAGTTGTGTGTATGCAGGAGAGATGTGTGTATGTAGGAAAGAGGGTGGAAACTTATCAATGCTATAGGACCTATGCAAGAACCTAACATGATCAAATTTGACTCATGACAATACAGCTTTAAAAAATGCATTGGCAGCAATTGTACCGATCATCTACTTTCAATGAATTATCAGCAAATTGGTGAAAGTACACCTATTAAAAAAAAAATAACAGCCTCCTCCATATCCCCTCTAGCTGTCCTGTCCATCACCAAGATAGGTGCGTTTTCTGCCATTTTAGGTAGAAGTAATGTTCAACCAATTTGCTTCTAATTTAGACAAAGTAGTAGGAAAGTTTATCAAACAAACTCTACATATGAGCTCTATCTATTTTACAATACGTGTAATATGTATTCACAAAATGTCCATTTTCTATATGTGTGAACTTCACATCTTTTTTTTTTTTAGTAAGTTTTAGTGCATGATGAGGTGGTGTTTACCTATAGGATCCACCATCTCTTGGACTGGGCACCATTGATGGTATTTATTGGGCCCCACGTTCTTAAGTAAATCTCAATATTGCTTCAAAAAGGTAGCTATGCATATACAGTTTACAGACAGAATGTTAACATATTAAGCAAGAGTGTGACAACTTATCAGTGCTAAATGTGCCATAAAAAAACCCAGCATGTAAAATTCTTAGCTTTGACAAGTGACAACATATCTGGCAAAATGCATTGTAAACCAAATGTAATTTTTAGCTGCAGTAAATTTTAGACAATCAAAATGATGTTAAAATGTGTGTGTTTCTTACAGTCTAGAGGCTGCTTATTCTGATGGAGGAAAACACTGACAGCATCCTTCATGATCACTGAAAGAACTGTTCTCCTTTCTCCTGCCCCACACTGATCTATCTGATCGGTGCAGTGCAGGGGAGAAAGTCACCAGGACTTGCACGGATGTTGCGCATCCTGTGTAGCTGAAAAAACTTCTGCAAGACTAGCCCTTGGACCTCTTTATGAAAAGAAGAACGACATTCCTGATATGTGAGGTGGCATGGATAGGGTCCCAATCAAACAAAGTTGTTGATTAGCCATTGAACCTTTCAGGTCATGTGATCAGTCACATTCCTGGAAGGAATTTCAAGATGTGGTAATGTATACGATGGATGAGTGTACATATATATATATATATATAAGTGTTTGTGTGTGTGGAGCTGCATGAGTATATAAGAGAGCTGTTGGTGTATGTAAGAAAGCTGTGTACAAGTATGTAGCAAAACAGTGCGTGTATGTAACAGAGGTGTGAGTGCATACTTCAAAGCTGTAGAAAAGCTATATGTGTTAGAACTGTGTTTGTGTATGGAGGAGAGTTGTGTGTGTATTTCGGAAAATTGCGTGTGTGATAGTAGTAGAGTTGTGTGTATGCAGGAGAGATGTGTGTATGTAGGAAAGAGGGTGGAAACTTATCAATGCTATAGGACCTATGCAAGAACCTAACATGATCAAATTTGACTCATGACAATACAGCTTTAAAAAATGCATTGGCAGCAATTGTACCGATCATCTACTTTCAATGAATTATCAGCAAATTGGTGAAAGTACACCTATTAAAAAAAAAATAACAGCCTCCTCCATATCCCCTCTAGCTGTCCTGTCCATCACCAAGATAGGTGCGTTTTCTGCCATTTTAGGTAGAAGTAATGTTCAACCAATTTGCTTCTAATTTAGACAAAGTAGTAGGAAAGTTTATCAAACAAACTCTACATATGAGCTCTATCTATATCTATTTTACAATACGTGTAATATGTATTCACAAAATGTCCATTTTCTATATGTGTGAACTTCACATCTTTTTTTTTTTTAGTAAGTTTTAGTGCATGATGAGGTGGTGTTTACCTATAGGATCCACCATCTCTTGGACTGGGCACCATTGATGGTATTTATTGGGCCCCACGTTCTTAAGTAAATCTCAATATTGCTTCAAAAAGGTAGCTATGCATATACAGTTTACAGACAGAATGTTAACATATTAAGCAAGAGTGTGACAACTTATCAGTGCTAAATGTGCCATAAAAAAACCCAGCATGTAAAATTCTTAGCTTTGACAAGTGACAACATATCTGGCAAAATGCATTGTAAACCAAATGTAATTTTTAGCTGCAGTAAATTTTAGACAATCAAAATGATGTTAAAATGTGTGTGTTTCTTACAGTCTAGAGGCTGCTTATTCTGATGGAGGAAAACACTGACAGCATCCTTCATGATCACTGAAAGAACTGTTCTCCTTTCTCCTGCCCCACACTGATCTATCTGATCGGTGCAGTGCAGGGGAGAAAGTCACCAGGACTTGCACGGATGTTGCGCATCCTGTGTAGCTGAAAAAACTTCTGCAAGACTAGCCCTTGGACCTCTTTATGAAAAGAAGAACGACACTCCTGATATGTGAGGTGGCATGGATAGGGTCCCAATCAAACAAAGTTGTTGATTAGCCATTGAACCTTTCAGGTCATGTGATCAGTCACATTCCTGGAAGGAATTTCAAGATGTGGTAATGTATACGATGGATGAGTGTACATATATATATATATATATATATATATATATAAGTGTTTGTGTGTGTGGAGCTGCATGAGTATATAAGAGAGCTGTTGGTGTATGTAAGAAAGCTGTGTACAAGTATGTAGCAAAACAGTGCGTGTATGTAACAGAGGTGTGAGTGCATACTTCAAAGCTGTAGAAAAGCTATATGTGTTAGAACTGTGTTTGTGTATGGAGGAGAGTTGTGTGTGTATTTCGGAAAATTGCGTGTGTGATAGTAGTAGAGTTGTGTGTATGCAGGAGAGATGTGTGTATGTAGGAAAGAGGGTGGAAACTTATCAATGCTATAGGACCTATGCAAGAACCTAACATGATCAAATTTGACTCATGACAATACAGCTTTAAAAAATGCATTGGCAGCAATTGTACCGATCATCTACTTTCAATGAATTATCAGCAAATTGGTGAAAGTACACCTATTAAAAAAAAAATAACAGCCTCCTCCATATCCCCTCTAGCTGTCCTGTCCATCACCAAGATAGGTGCGTTTTCTGCCATTTTAGGTAGAAGTAATGTTCAACCAATTTGCTTCTAATTTAGACAAAGTAGTAGGAAAGTTTATCAAACAAACTCTACATATGAGCTCTATCTATTTTACAATACGTGTAATATGTATTCACAAAATGTCCATTTTCTATATGTGTGAACTTCACATCTTTTTTTTTTTTAGTAAGTTTTAGTGCATGATGAGGTGGTGTTTACCTATAGGATCCACCATCTCTTGGACTGGGCACCATTGATGGTATTTATTGGGCCCCACGTTCTTAAGTAAATCTCAATATTGCTTCAAAAAGGTAGCTATGCATATACAGTTTACAGACAGAATGTTAACATATTAAGCAAGAGTGTGACAACTTATCAGTGCTAAATGTGCCATAAAAAAACCCAGCATGTAAAATTCTTAGCTTTGACAAGTGACAACATATCTGGCAAAATGCATTGTAAACCAAATGTAATTTTTAGCTGCAGTAAATTTTAGACAATCAAAATGATGTTAAAATGTGTGTGTTTCTTACAGTCTAGAGGCTGCTTATTCTGATGGAGGAAAACACTGACAGCATCCTTCATGATCACTGAAAGAACTGTTCTCCTTTCTCCTGCCCCACACTGATCTATCTGATCGGTGCAGTGCAGGGGAGAAAGTCACCAGGACTTGCACGGATGTTGCGCATCCTGTGTAGCTGAAAAAACTTCTGCAAGACTAGCCCTTGGACCTCTTTATGAAAAGAAGAACGACACTCCTGATATGTGAGGTGGCATGGATAGGGTCCCAATCAAACAAAGTTGTTGATTAGCCATTGAACCTTTCAGGTCATGTGATCAGTCACATTCCTGGAAGGAATTTCAAGATGTGGTAATGTATACGATGGATGAGTGTACATATATATATATATATATATATATATATATATAAGTGTTTGTGTGTGTGGAGCTGCATGAGTATATAAGAGAGCTGTTGGTGTATGTAAGAAAGCTGTGTACAAGTATGTAGCAAAACAGTGCGTGTATGTAACAGAGGTGTGAGTGCATACTTCAAAGCTGTAGAAAAGCTATATGTGTTAGAACTGTGTTTGTGTATGGAGGAGAGTTGTGTGTGTATTTCGGAAAATTGCGTGTGTGATAGTAGTAGAGTTGTGTGTATGCAGGAGAGATGTGTGTATGTAGGAAAGAGGGTGGAAACTTATCAATGCTATAGGACCTATGCAAGAACCTAACATGATCAAATTTGACTCATGACAATACAGCTTTAAAAAATGCATTGGCAGCAATTGTACCGATCATCTACTTTCAATGAATTATCAGCAAATTGGTGAAAGTACACCTATTAAAAAAAAAATAACAGCCTCCTCCATATCCCCTCTAGCTGTCCTGTCCATCACCAAGATAGGTGCGTTTTCTGCCATTTTAGGTAGAAGTAATGTTCAACCAATTTGCTTCTAATTTAGACAAAGTAGTAGGAAAGTTTATCAAACAAACTCTACATATGAGCTCTATCTATTTTACAATACGTGTAATATGTATTCACAAAATGTCCATTTTCTATATGTGTGAACTTCACATCTTTTTTTTTTTTAGTAAGTTTTAGTGCATGATGAGGTGGTGTTTACCTATAGGATCCACCATCTCTTGGACTGGGCACCATTGATGGTATTTATTGGGCCCCACGTTCTTAAGTAAATCTCAATATTGCTTCAAAAAGGTAGCTATGCATATACAGTTTACAGACAGAATGTTAACATATTAAGCAAGAGTGTGACAACTTATCAGTGCTAAATGTGCCATAAAAAAACCCAGCATGTAAAATTCTTAGCTTTGACAAGTGACAACATATCTGGCAAAATGCATTGTAAACCAAATGTAATTTTTAGCTGCAGTAAATTTTAGACAATCAAAATGATGTTAAAATGTGTGTGTTTCTTACAGTCTAGAGGCTGCTTATTCTGATGGAGGAAAACACTGACAGCATCCTTCATGATCACTGAAAGAACTGTTCTCCTTTCTCCTGCCCCACACTGATCTATCTGATCGGTGCAGTGCAGGGGAGAAAGTCACCAGGACTTGCACGGATGTTGCGCATCCTGTGTAGCTGAAAAAACTTCTGCAAGACTAGCCCTTGGACCTCTTTATGAAAAGAAGAACGACATTCCTGATATGTGAGGTGGCATGGATAGGGTCCCAATCAAACAAAGTTGTTGATTAGCCATTGAACCTTTCAGGTCATGTGATCAGTCACATTCCTGGAAGGAATTTCAAGATGTGGTAATGTATACGATGGATGAGTGTACATATATATATATATATATAAGTGTTTGTGTGTGTGGAGCTGCATGAGTATATAAGAGAGCTGTTGGTGTATGTAAGAAAGCTGTGTACAAGTATGTAGCAAAACAGTGCGTGTATGTAACAGAGGTGTGAGTGCATACTTCAAAGCTGTAGAAAAGCTATATGTGTTAGAACTGTGTTTGTGTATGGAGGAGAGTTGTGTGTGTATTTCGGAAAATTGCGTGTGTGATAGTAGTAGAGTTGTGTGTATGCAGGAGAGATGTGTGTATGTAGGAAAGAGGGTGGAAACTTATCAATGCTATAGGACCTATGCAAGAACCTAACATGATCAAATTTGACTCATGACAATACAGCTTTAAAAAATGCATTGGCAGCAATTGTACCGATCATCTACTTTCAATGAATTATCAGCAAATTGGTGAAAGTACACCTATTAAAAAAAAAATAACAGCCTCCTCCATATCCCCTCTAGCTGTCCTGTCCATCACCAAGATAGGTGCGTTTTCTGCCATTTTAGGTAGAAGTAATGTTCAACCAATTTGCTTCTAATTTAGACAAAGTAGTAGGAAAGTTTATCAAACAAACTCTACATATGAGCTCTATCTATATCTATTTTACAATACGTGTAATATGTATTCACAAAATGTCCATTTTCTATATGTGTGAACTTCACATCTTTTTTTTTTTTAGTAAGTTTTAGTGCATGATGAGGTGGTGTTTACCTATAGGATCCACCATCTCTTGGACTGGGCACCATTGATGGTATTTATTGGGCCCCACGTTCTTAAGTAAATCTCAATATTGCTTCAAAAAGGTAGCTATGCATATACAGTTTACAGACAGAATGTTAACATATTAAGCAAGAGTGTGACAACTTATCAGTGCTAAATGTGCCATAAAAAAACCCAGCATGTAAAATTCTTAGCTTTGACAAGTGACAACATATCTGGCAAAATGCATTGTAAACCAAATGTAATTTTTAGCTGCAGTAAATTTTAGACAATCAAAATGATGTTAAAATGTGTGTGTTTCTTACAGTCTAGAGGCTGCTTATTCTGATGGAGGAAAACACTGACAGCATCCTTCATGATCACTGAAAGAACTGTTCTCCTTTCTCCTGCCCCACACTGATCTATCTGATCGGTGCAGTGCAGGGGAGAAAGTCACCAGGACTTGCACGGATGTTGCGCATCCTGTGTAGCTGAAAAAACTTCTGCAAGACTAGCCCTTGGACCTCTTTATGAAAAGAAGAACGACACTCCTGATATGTGAGGTGGCATGGATAGGGTCCCAATCAAACAAAGTTGTTGATTAGCCATTGAACCTTTCAGGTCATGTGATCAGTCACATTCCTGGAAGGAATTTCAAGATGTGGTAATGTATACGATGGATGAGTGTACATATATATATATATATATATATATATATATAAGTGTTTGTGTGTGTGGAGCTGCATGAGTATATAAGAGAGCTGTTGGTGTATGTAAGAAAGCTGTGTACAAGTATGTAGCAAAACAGTGCGTGTATGTAACAGAGGTGTGAGTGCATACTTCAAAGCTGTAGAAAAGCTATATGTGTTAGAACTGTGTTTGTGTATGGAGGAGAGTTGTGTGTGTATTTCGGAAAATTGCGTGTGTGATAGTAGTAGAGTTGTGTGTATGCAGGAGAGATGTGTGTATGTAGGAAAGAGGGTGGAAACTTATCAATGCTATAGGACCTATGCAAGAACCTAACATGATCAAATTTGACTCATGACAATACAGCTTTAAAAAATGCATTGGCAGCAATTGTACCGATCATCTACTTTCAATGAATTATCAGCAAATTGGTGAAAGTACACCTATTAAAAAAAAAATAACAGCCTCCTCCATATCCCCTCTAGCTGTCCTGTCCATCACCAAGATAGGTGCGTTTTCTGCCATTTTAGGTAGAAGTAATGTTCAACCAATTTGCTTCTAATTTAGACAAAGTAGTAGGAAAGTTTATCAAACAAACTCTACATATGAGCTCTATCTATTTTACAATACGTGTAATATGTATTCACAAAATGTCCATTTTCTATATGTGTGAACTTCACATCTTTTTTTTTTTTAGTAAGTTTTAGTGCATGATGAGGTGGTGTTTACCTATAGGATCCACCATCTCTTGGACTGGGCACCATTGATGGTATTTATTGGGCCCCACGTTCTTAAGTAAATCTCAATATTGCTTCAAAAAGGTAGCTATGCATATACAGTTTACAGACAGAATGTTAACATATTAAGCAAGAGTGTGACAACTTATCAGTGCTAAATGTGCCATAAAAAAACCCAGCATGTAAAATTCTTAGCTTTGACAAGTGACAACATATCTGGCAAAATGCATTGTAAACCAAATGTAATTTTTAGCTGCAGTAAATTTTAGACAATCAAAATGATGTTAAAATGTGTGTGTTTCTTACAGTCTAGAGGCTGCTTATTCTGATGGAGGAAAACACTGACAGCATCCTTCATGATCACTGAAAGAACTGTTCTCCTTTCTCCTGCCCCACACTGATCTATCTGATCGGTGCAGTGCAGGGGAGAAAGTCACCAGGACTTGCACGGATGTTGCGCATCCTGTGTAGCTGAAAAAACTTCTGCAAGACTAGCCCTTGGACCTCTTTATGAAAAGAAGAACGACACTCCTGATATGTGAGGTGGCATGGATAGGGTCCCAATCAAACAAAGTTGTTGATTAGCCATTGAACCTTTCAGGTCATGTGATCAGTCACATTCCTGGAAGGAATTTCAAGATGTGGTAATGTATACGATGGATGAGTGTACATATATATATATATATATATATATATATATAAGTGTTTGTGTGTGTGGAGCTGCATGAGTATATAAGAGAGCTGTTGGTGTATGTAAGAAAGCTGTGTACAAGTATGTAGCAAAACAGTGCGTGTATGTAACAGAGGTGTGAGTGCATACTTCAAAGCTGTAGAAAAGCTATATGTGTTAGAACTGTGTTTGTGTATGGAGGAGAGTTGTGTGTGTATTTCGGAAAATTGCGTGTGTGATAGTAGTAGAGTTGTGTGTATGCAGGAGAGATGTGTGTATGTAGGAAAGAGGGTGGAAACTTATCAATGCTATAGGACCTATGCAAGAACCTAACATGATCAAATTTGACTCATGACAATACAGCTTTAAAAAATGCATTGGCAGCAATTGTACCGATCATCTACTTTCAATGAATTATCAGCAAATTGGTGAAAGTACACCTATTAAAAAAAAAATAACAGCCTCCTCCATATCCCCTCTAGCTGTCCTGTCCATCACCAAGATAGGTGCGTTTTCTGCCATTTTAGGTAGAAGTAATGTTCAACCAATTTGCTTCTAATTTAGACAAAGTAGTAGGAAAGTTTATCAAACAAACTCTACATATGAGCTCTATCTATTTTACAATACGTGTAATATGTATTCACAAAATGTCCATTTTCTATATGTGTGAACTTCACATCTTTTTTTTTTTTAGTAAGTTTTAGTGCATGATGAGGTGGTGTTTACCTATAGGATCCACCATCTCTTGGACTGGGCACCATTGATGGTATTTATTGGGCCCCACGTTCTTAAGTAAATCTCAATATTGCTTCAAAAAGGTAGCTATGCATATACAGTTTACAGACAGAATGTTAACATATTAAGCAAGAGTGTGACAACTTATCAGTGCTAAATGTGCCATAAAAAAACCCAGCATGTAAAATTCTTAGCTTTGACAAGTGACAACATATCTGGCAAAATGCATTGTAAACCAAATGTAATTTTTAGCTGCAGTAAATTTTAGACAATCAAAATGATGTTAAAATGTGTGTGTTTCTTACAGTCTAGAGGCTGCTTATTCTGATGGAGGAAAACACTGACAGCATCCTTCATGATCACTGAAAGAACTGTTCTCCTTTCTCCTGCCCCACACTGATCTATCTGATCGGTGCAGTGCAGGGGAGAAAGTCACCAGGACTTGCACGGATGTTGCGCATCCTGTGTAGCTGAAAAAACTTCTGCAAGACTAGCCCTTGGACCTCTTTATGAAAAGAAGAATGACACTCCTGATATGTGAGGTGGCATGGATAGGGTCCCAATCAAACAAAGTTGTTGATTAGCCATTGAACCTTTCAGGTCATGTGATCAGTCACATTCCTGGAAGGAATTTCAAGATGTGGTAATGTATACGATGGATGAGTGTACATATATATATATATATATATATATATATATAAGTGTTTGTGTGTGTGGAGCTGCATGAGTATATAAGAGAGCTGTTGGTGTATGTAAGAAAGCTGTGTACAAGTATGTAGCAAAACAGTGCGTGTATGTAACAGAGGTGTGAGTGCATACTTCAAAGCTGTAGAAAAGCTATATGTGTTAGAACTGTGTTTGTGTATGGAGGAGAGTTGTGTGTGTATTTCGGAAAATTGCGTGTGTGATAGTAGTAGAGTTGTGTGTATGCAGGAGAGATGTGTGTATGTAGGAAAGAGGGTGGAAACTTATCAATGCTATAGGACCTATGCAAGAACCTAACATGATCAAATTTGACTCATGACAATACAGCTTTAAAAAATGCATTGGCAGCAATTGTACCGATCATCTACTTTCAATGAATTATCAGCAAATTGGTGAAAGTACACCTATTAAAAAAAAAATAACAGCCTCCTCCATATCCCCTCTAGCTGTCCTGTCCATCACCAAGATAGGTGCGTTTTCTGCCATTTTAGGTAGAAGTAATGTTCAACCAATTTGCTTCTAATTTAGACAAAGTAGTAGGAAAGTTTATCAAACAAACTCTACATATGAGCTCTATCTATATCTATTTTACAATACGTGTAATATGTATTCACAAAATGTCCATTTTCTATATGTGTGAACTTCACATCTTTTTTTTTTTTAGTAAGTTTTAGTGCATGATGAGGTGGTGTTTACCTATAGGATCCACCATCTCTTGGACTGGGCACCATTGATGGTATTTATTGGGCCCCACGTTCTTAAGTAAATCTCAATATTGCTTCAAAAAGGTAGCTATGCATATACAGTTTACAGACAGAATGTTAACATATTAAGCAAGAGTGTGACAACTTATCAGTGCTAAATGTGCCATAAAAAAACCCAGCATGTAAAATTCTTAGCTTTGACAAGTGACAACATATCTGGCAAAATGCATTGTAAACCAAATGTAATTTTTAGCTGCAGTAAATTTTAGACAATCAAAATGATGTTAAAATGTGTGTGTTTCTTACAGTCTAGAGGCTGCTTATTCTGATGGAGGAAAACACTGACAGCATCCTTCATGATCACTGAAAGAACTGTTCTCCTTTCTCCTGCCCCACACTGATCTATCTGATCGGTGCAGTGCAGGGGAGAAAGTCACCAGGACTTGCACGGATGTTGCGCATCCTGTGTAGCTGAAAAAACTTCTGCAAGACTAGCCCTTGGACCTCTTTATGAAAAGAAGAACGACACTCCTGATATGTGAGGTGGCATGGATAGGGTCCCAATCAAACAAAGTTGTTGATTAGCCATTGAACCTTTCAGGTCATGTGATCAGTCACATTCCTGGAAGGAATTTCAAGATGTGGTAATGTATACGATGGATGAGTGTACATATATATATATATATATATATATAAGTGTTTGTGTGTGTGGAGCTGCATGAGTATATAAGAGAGCTGTTGGTGTATGTAAGAAAGCTGTGTACAAGTATGTAGCAAAACAGTGCGTGTATGTAACAGAGGTGTGAGTGCATACTTCAAAGCTGTAGAAAAGCTATATGTGTTAGAACTGTGTTTGTGTATGGAGGAGAGTTGTGTGTGTATTTCGGAAAATTGCGTGTGTGATAGTAGTAGAGTTGTGTGTATGCAGGAGAGATGTGTGTATGTAGGAAAGAGGGTGGAAACTTATCAATGCTATAGGACCTATGCAAGAACCTAACATGATCAAATTTGACTCATGACAATACAGCTTTAAAAAATGCATTGGCAGCAATTGTACCGATCATCTACTTTCAATGAATTATCAGCAAATTGGTGAAAGTACACCTATTAAAAAAAAAATAACAGCCTCCTCCATATCCCCTCTAGCTGTCCTGTCCATCACCAAGATAGGTGCGTTTTCTGCCATTTTAGGTAGAAGTAATGTTCAACCAATTTGCTTCTAATTTAGACAAAGTAGTAGGAAAGTTTATCAAACAAACTCTACATATGAGCTCTATCTATATCTATTTTACAATACGTGTAATATGTATTCACAAAATGTCCATTTTCTATATGTGTGAACTTCACATCTTTTTTTTTTTTAGTAAGTTTTAGTGCATGATGAGGTGGTGTTTACCTATAGGATCCACCATCTCTTGGACTGGGCACCATTGATGGTATTTATTGGGCCCCACGTTCTTAAGTAAATCTCAATATTGCTTCAAAAAGGTAGCTATGCATATACAGTTTACAGACAGAATGTTAACATATTAAGCAAGAGTGTGACAACTTATCAGTGCTAAATGTGCCATAAAAAAACCCAGCATGTAAAATTCTTAGCTTTGACAAGTGACAACATATCTGGCAAAATGCATTGTAAACCAAATGTAATTTTTAGCTGCAGTAAATTTTAGACAATCAAAATGATGTTAAAATGTGTGTGTTTCTTACAGTCTAGAGGCTGCTTATTCTGATGGAGGAAAACACTGACAGCATCCTTCATGATCACTGAAAGAGCTGTTCTCCTTTCTCCTGCCCCACACTGATCTATCTGATCGGTGCAGTGCAGGGGAGAAAGTCACCAGGACTTGCACGGATGTTGCGCATCCTGTGTAGCTGAAAAAACTTCTGCAAGACTAGCCCTTGGACCTCTTTATGAAAAGAAGAACGACACTCCTGATATGTGAGGTGGCATGGATAGGGTCCCAATCAAACAAAGTTGTTGATTAGCCATTGAACCTTTCAGGTCATGTGATCAGTCACATTCCTGGAAGGAATTTCAAGATGTGGTAATGTATACGATGGATGAGTGTACATATATATATATATATATATATATATAAGTGTTTGTGTGTGTGGAGCTGCATGAGTATATAAGAGAGCTGTTGGTGTATGTAAGAAAGCTGTGTACAAGTATGTAGCAAAACAGTGCGTGTATGTAACAGAGGTGTGAGTGCATACTTCAAAGCTGTAGAAAAGCTATATGTGTTAGAACTGTGTTTGTGTATGGAGGAGAGTTGTGTGTGTATTTCGGAAAATTGCGTGTGTGATAGTAGTAGAGTTGTGTGTATGCAGGAGAGATGTGTGTATGTAGGAAAGAGGGTGGAAACTTATCAATGCTATAGGACCTATGCAAGAACCTAACATGATCAAATTTGACTCATGACAATACAGCTTTAAAAAATGCATTGGCAGCAATTGTACCGATCATCTACTTTCAATGAATTATCAGCAAATTGGTGAAAGTACACCTATTAAAAAAAAAATAACAGCCTCCTCCATATCCCCTCTAGCTGTCCTGTCCATCACCAAGATAGGTGCGTTTTCTGCCATTTTAGGTAGAAGTAATGTTCAACCAATTTGCTTCTAATTTAGACAAAGTAGTAGGAAAGTTTATCAAACAAACTCTACATATGAGCTCTATCTATTTTACAATACGTGTAATATGTATTCACAAAATGTCCATTTTCTATATGTGTGAACTTCACATCTTTTTTTTTTTTAGTAAGTTTTAGTGCATGATGAGGTGGTGTTTACCTATAGGATCCACCATCTCTTGGACTGGGCACCATTGATGGTATTTATTGGGCCCCACGTTCTTAAGTAAATCTCAATATTGCTTCAAAAAGGTAGCTATGCATATACAGTTTACAGACAGAATGTTAACATATTAAGCAAGAGTGTGACAACTTATCAGTGCTAAATGTGCCATAAAAAAACCCAGCATGTAAAATTCTTAGCTTTGACAAGTGACAACATATCTGGCAAAATGCATTGTAAACCAAATGTAATTTTTAGCTGCAGTAAATTTTAGACAATCAAAATGATGTTAAAATGTGTGTGTTTCTTACAGTCTAGAGGCTGCTTATTCTGATGGAGGAAAACACTGACAGCATCCTTCATGATCACTGAAAGAACTGTTCTCCTTTCTCCTGCCCCACACTGATCTATCTGATCGGTGCAGTGCAGGGGAGAAAGTCACCAGGACTTGCACGGATGTTGCGCATCCTGTGTAGCTGAAAAAACTTCTGCAAGACTAGCCCTTGGACCTCTTTATGAAAAGAAGAACGACACTCCTGATATGTGAGGTGGCATGGATAGGGTCCCAATCAAACAAAGTTGTTGATTAGCCATTGAACCTTTCAGGTCATGTGATCAGTCACATTCCTGGAAGGAATTTCAAGATGTGGTAATGTATACGATGGATGAGTGTACATATATATATATATATATATATATAAGTGTTTGTGTGTGTGGAGCTGCATGAGTATATAAGAGAGCTGTTGGTGTATGTAAGAAAGCTGTGTACAAGTATGTAGCAAAACAGTGCGTGTATGTAACAGAGGTGTGAGTGCATACTTCAAAGCTGTAGAAAAGCTATATGTGTTAGAACTGTGTTTGTGTATGGAGGAGAGTTGTGTGTGTATTTCGGAAAATTGCGTGTGTGATAGTAGTAGAGTTGTGTGTATGCAGGAGAGATGTGTGTATGTAGGAAAGAGGGTGGAAACTTATCAATGCTATAGGACCTATGCAAGAACCTAACATGATCAAATTTGACTCATGACAATACAGCTTTAAAAAATGCATTGGCAGCAATTGTACCGATCATCTACTTTCAATGAATTATCAGCAAATTGGTGAAAGTACACCTATTAAAAAAAAAATAACAGCCTCCTCCATATCCCCTCTAGCTGTCCTGTCCATCACCAAGATAGGTGCGTTTTCTGCCATTTTAGGTAGAAGTAATGTTCAACCAATTTGCTTCTAATTTAGACAAAGTAGTAGGAAAGTTTATCAAACAAACTCTACATATGAGCTCTATCTATATCTATTTTACAATACGTGTAATATGTATTCACAAAATGTCCATTTTCTATATGTGTGAACTTCACATCTTTTTTTTTTTTAGTAAGTTTTAGTGCATGATGAGGTGGTGTTTACCTATAGGATCCACCATCTCTTGGACTGGGCACCATTGATGGTATTTATTGGGCCCCACGTTCTTAAGTAAATCTCAATATTGCTTCAAAAAGGTAGCTATGCATATACAGTTTACAGACAGAATGTTAACATATTAAGCAAGAGTGTGACAACTTATCAGTGCTAAATGTGCCATAAAAAAACCCAGCATGTAAAATTCTTAGCTTTGACAAGTGACAACATATCTGGCAAAATGCATTGTAAACCAAATGTAATTTTTAGCTGCAGTAAATTTTAGACAATCAAAATGATGTTAAAATGTGTGTGTTTCTTACAGTCTAGAGGCTGCTTATTCTGATGGAGGAAAACACTGACAGCATCCTTCATGATCACTGAAAGAACTGTTCTCCTTTCTCCTGCCCCACACTGATCTATCTGATCGGTGCAGTGCAGGGGAGAAAGTCACCAGGACTTGCACGGATGTTGCGCATCCTGTGTAGCTGAAAAAACTTCTGCAAGACTAGCCCTTGGACCTCTTTATGAAAAGAAGAACGACACTCCTGATATGTGAGGTGGCATGGATAGGGTCCCAATCAAACAAAGTTGTTGATTAGCCATTGAACCTTTCAGGTCATGTGATCAGTCACATTCCTGGAAGGAATTTCAAGATGTGGTAATGTATACGATGGATGAGTGTACATATATATATATATATATATATATAAGTGTTTGTGTGTGTGGAGCTGCATGAGTATATAAGAGAGCTGTTGGTGTATGTAAGAAAGCTGTGTACAAGTATGTAGCAAAACAGTGCGTGTATGTAACAGAGGTGTGAGTGCATACTTCAAAGCTGTAGAAAAGCTATATGTGTTAGAACTGTGTTTGTGTATGGAGGAGAGTTGTGTGTGTATTTCGGAAAATTGCGTGTGTGATAGTAGTAGAGTTGTGTGTATGCAGGAGAGATGTGTGTATGTAGGAAAGAGGGTGGAAACTTATCAATGCTATAGGACCTATGCAAGAACCTAACATGATCAAATTTGACTCATGACAATACAGCTTTAAAAAATGCATTGGCAGCAATTGTACCGATCATCTACTTTCAATGAATTATCAGCAAATTGGTGAAAGTACACCTATTAAAAAAAAAATAACAGCCTCCTCCATATCCCCTCTAGCTGTCCTGTCCATCACCAAGATAGGTGCGTTTTCTGCCATTTTAGGTAGAAGTAATGTTCAACCAATTTGCTTCTAATTTAGACAAAGTAGTAGGAAAGTTTATCAAACAAACTCTACATATGAGCTCTATCTATTTTACAATACGTGTAATATGTATTCACAAAATGTCCATTTTCTATATGTGTGAACTTCACATCTTTTTTTTTTTTAGTAAGTTTTAGTGCATGATGAGGTGGTGTTTACCTATAGGATCCACCATCTCTTGGACTGGGCACCATTGATGGTATTTATTGGGCCCCACGTTCTTAAGTAAATCTCAATATTGCTTCAAAAAGGTAGCTATGCATATACAGTTTACAGACAGAATGTTAACATATTAAGCAAGAGTGTGACAACTTATCAGTGCTAAATGTGCCATAAAAAAACCCAGCATGTAAAATTCTTAGCTTTGACAAGTGACAACATATCTGGCAAAATGCATTGTAAACCAAATGTAATTTTTAGCTGCAGTAAATTTTAGACAATCAAAATGATGTTAAAATGTGTGTGTTTCTTACAGTCTAGAGGCTGCTTATTCTGATGGAGGAAAACACTGACAGCATCCTTCATGATCACTGAAAGAACTGTTCTCCTTTCTCCTGCCCCACACTGATCTATCTGATCGGTGCAGTGCAGGGGAGAAAGTCACCAGGACTTGCACGGATGTTGCGCATCCTGTGTAGCTGAAAAAACTTCTGCAAGACTAGCCCTTGGACCTCTTTATGAAAAGAAGAACGACACTCCTGATATGTGAGGTGGCATGGATAGGGTCCCAATCAAACAAAGTTGTTGATTAGCCATTGAACCTTTCAGGTCATGTGATCAGTCACATTCCTGGAAGGAATTTCAAGATGTGGTAATGTATACGATGGATGAGTGTACATATATATATATATATATATATATATATAAGTGTTTGTGTGTGTGGAGCTGCATGAGTATATAAGAGAGCTGTTGGTGTATGTAAGAAAGCTGTGTACAAGTATGTAGCAAAACAGTGCGTGTATGTAACAGAGGTGTGAGTGCATACTTCAAAGCTGTAGAAAAGCTATATGTGTTAGAACTGTGTTTGTGTATGGAGGAGAGTTGTGTGTGTATTTCGGAAAATTGCGTGTGTGATAGTAGTAGAGTTGTGTGTATGCAGGAGAGATGTGTGTATGTAGGAAAGAGGGTGGAAACTTATCAATGCTATAGGACCTATGCAAGAACCTAACATGATCAAATTTGACTCATGACAATACAGCTTTAAAAAATGCATTGGCAGCAATTGTACCGATCATCTACTTTCAATGAATTATCAGCAAATTGGTGAAAGTACACCTATTAAAAAAAAAATAACAGCCTCCTCCATATCCCCTCTAGCTGTCCTGTCCATCACCAAGATAGGTGCGTTTTCTGCCATTTTAGGTAGAAGTAATGTTCAACCAATTTGCTTCTAATTTAGACAAAGTAGTAGGAAAGTTTATCAAACAAACTCTACATATGAGCTCTATCTATTTTACAATACGTGTAATATGTATTCACAAAATGTCCATTTTCTATATGTGTGAACTTCACATCTTTTTTTTTTTTAGTAAGTTTTAGTGCATGATGAGGTGGTGTTTACCTATAGGATCCACCATCTCTTGGACTGGGCACCATTGATGGTATTTATTGGGCCCCACGTTCTTAAGTAAATCTCAATATTGCTTCAAAAAGGTAGCTATGCATATACAGTTTACAGACAGAATGTTAACATATTAAGCAAGAGTGTGACAACTTATCAGTGCTAAATGTGCCATAAAAAAACCCAGCATGTAAAATTCTTAGCTTTGACAAGTGACAACATATCTGGCAAAATGCATTGTAAACCAAATGTAATTTTTAGCTGCAGTAAATTTTAGACAATCAAAATGATGTTAAAATGTGTGTGTTTCTTACAGTCTAGAGGCTGCTTATTCTGATGGAGGAAAACACTGACAGCATCCTTCATGATCACTGAAAGAACTGTTCTCCTTTCTCCTGCCCCACACTGATCTATCTGATCGGTGCAGTGCAGGGGAGAAAGTCACCAGGACTTGCACGGATGTTGCGCATCCTGTGTAGCTGAAAAAACTTCTGCAAGACTAGCCCTTGGACCTCTTTATGAAAAGAAGAACGACACTCCTGATATGTGAGGTGGCATGGATAGGGTCCCAATCAAACAAAGTTGTTGATTAGCCATTGAACCTTTCAGGTCATGTGATCAGTCACATTCCTGGAAGGAATTTCAAGATGTGGTAATGTATACGATGGATGAGTGTACATATATATATATATATATATATATAAGTGTTTGTGTGTGTGGAGCTGCATGAGTATATAAGAGAGCTGTTGGTGTATGTAAGAAAGCTGTGTACAAGTATGTAGCAAAACAGTGCGTGTATGTAACAGAGGTGTGAGTGCATACTTCAAAGCTGTAGAAAAGCTATATGTGTTAGAACTGTGTTTGTGTATGGAGGAGAGTTGTGTGTGTATTTCGGAAAATTGCGTGTGTGATAGTAGTAGAGTTGTGTGTATGCAGGAGAGATGTGTGTATGTAGGAAAGAGGGTGGAAACTTATCAATGCTATAGGACCTATGCAAGAACCTAACATGATCAAATTTGACTCATGACAATACAGCTTTAAAAAATGCATTGGCAGCAATTGTACCGATCATCTACTTTCAATGAATTATCAGCAAATTGGTGAAAGTACACCTATTAAAAAAAAAATAACAGCCTCCTCCATATCCCCTCTAGCTGTCCTGTCCATCACCAAGATAGGTGCGTTTTCTGCCATTTTAGGTAGAAGTAATGTTCAACCAATTTGCTTCTAATTTAGACAAAGTAGTAGGAAAGTTTATCAAACAAACTCTACATATGAGCTCTATCTATTTTACAATACGTGTAATATGTATTCACAAAATGTCCATTTTCTATATGTGTGAACTTCACATCTTTTTTTTTTTTAGTAAGTTTTAGTGCATGATGAGGTGGTGTTTACCTATAGGATCCACCATCTCTTGGACTGGGCACCATTGATGGTATTTATTGGGCCCCACGTTCTTAAGTAAATCTCAATATTGCTTCAAAAAGGTAGCTATGCATATACAGTTTACAGACAGAATGTTAACATATTAAGCAAGAGTGTGACAACTTATCAGTGCTAAATGTGCCATAAAAAAACCCAGCATGTAAAATTCTTAGCTTTGACAAGTGACAACATATCTGGCAAAATGCATTGTAAACCAAATGTAATTTTTAGCTGCAGTAAATTTTAGACAATCAAAATGATGTTAAAATGTGTGTGTTTCTTACAGTCTAGAGGCTGCTTATTCTGATGGAGGAAAACACTGACAGCATCCTTCATGATCACTGAAAGAACTGTTCTCCTTTCTCCTGCCCCACACTGATCTATCTGATCGGTGCAGTGCAGGGGAGAAAGTCACCAGGACTTGCACGGATGTTGCGCATCCTGTGTAGCTGAAAAAACTTCTGCAAGACTAGCCCTTGGACCTCTTTATGAAAAGAAGAACGACACTCCTGATATGTGAGGTGGCATGGATAGGGTCCCAATCAAACAAAGTTGTTGATTAGCCATTGAACCTTTCAGGTCATGTGATCAGTCACATTCCTGGAAGGAATTTCAAGATGTGGTAATGTATACGATGGATGAGTGTACATATATATATATATATATATATATAAGTGTTTGTGTGTGTGGAGCTGCATGAGTATATAAGAGAGCTGTTGGTGTATGTAAGAAAGCTGTGTACAAGTATGTAGCAAAACAGTGCGTGTATGTAACAGAGGTGTGAGTGCATACTTCAAAGCTGTAGAAAAGCTATATGTGTTAGAACTGTGTTTGTGTATGGAGGAGAGTTGTGTGTGTATTTCGGAAAATTGCGTGTGTGATAGTAGTAGAGTTGTGTGTATGCAGGAGAGATGTGTGTATGTAGGAAAGAGGGTGGAAACTTATCAATGCTATAGGACCTATGCAAGAACCTAACATGATCAAATTTGACTCATGACAATACAGCTTTAAAAAATGCATTGGCAGCAATTGTACCGATCATCTACTTTCAATGAATTATCAGCAAATTGGTGAAAGTACACCTATTAAAAAAAAAATAACAGCCTCCTCCATATCCCCTCTAGCTGTCCTGTCCATCACCAAGATAGGTGCGTTTTCTGCCATTTTAGGTAGAAGTAATGTTCAACCAATTTGCTTCTAATTTAGACAAAGTAGTAGGAAAGTTTATCAAACAAACTCTACATATGAGCTCTATCTATATCTATTTTACAATACGTGTAATATGTATTCACAAAATGTCCATTTTCTATATGTGTGAACTTCACATCTTTTTTTTTTTTAGTAAGTTTTAGTGCATGATGAGGTGGTGTTTACCTATAGGATCCACCATCTCTTGGACTGGGCACCATTGATGGTATTTATTGGGCCCCACGTTCTTAAGTAAATCTCAATATTGCTTCAAAAAGGTAGCTATGCATATACAGTTTACAGACAGAATGTTAACATATTAAGCAAGAGTGTGACAACTTATCAGTGCTAAATGTGCCATAAAAAAACCCAGCATGTAAAATTCTTAGCTTTGACAAGTGACAACATATCTGGCAAAATGCATTGTAAACCAAATGTAATTTTTAGCTGCAGTAAATTTTAGACAATCAAAATGATGTTAAAATGTGTGTGTTTCTTACAGTCTAGAGGCTGCTTATTCTGATGGAGGAAAACACTGACAGCATCCTTCATGATCACTGAAAGAACTGTTCTCCTTTCTCCTGCCCCACACTGATCTATCTGATCGGTGCAGTGCAGGGGAGAAAGTCACCAGGACTTGCACGGATGTTGCGCATCCTGTGTAGCTGAAAAAACTTCTGCAAGACTAGCCCTTGGACCTCTTTATGAAAAGAAGAACGACACTCCTGATATGTGAGGTGGCATGGATAGGGTCCCAATCAAACAAAGTTGTTGATTAGCCATTGAACCTTTCAGGTCATGTGATCAGTCACATTCCTGGAAGGAATTTCAAGATGTGGTAATGTATACGATGGATGAGTGTACATATATATATATATATATATATATAAGTGTTTGTGTGTGTGGAGCTGCATGAGTATATAAGAGAGCTGTTGGTGTATGTAAGAAAGCTGTGTACAAGTATGTAGCAAAACAGTGCGTGTATGTAACAGAGGTGTGAGTGCATACTTCAAAGCTGTAGAAAAGCTATATGTGTTAGAACTGTGTTTGTGTATGGAGGAGAGTTGTGTGTGTATTTCGGAAAATTGCGTGTGTGATAGTAGTAGAGTTGTGTGTATGCAGGAGAGATGTGTGTATGTAGGAAAGAGGGTGGAAACTTATCAATGCTATAGGACCTATGCAAGAACCTAACATGATCAAATTTGACTCATGACAATACAGCTTTAAAAAATGCATTGGCAGCAATTGTACCGATCATCTACTTTCAATGAATTATCAGCAAATTGGTGAAAGTACACCTATTAAAAAAAAAATAACAGCCTCCTCCATATCCCCTCTAGCTGTCCTGTCCATCACCAAGATAGGTGCGTTTTCTGCCATTTTAGGTAGAAGTAATGTTCAACCAATTTGCTTCTAATTTAGACAAAGTAGTAGGAAAGTTTATCAAACAAACTCTACATATGAGCTCTATCTATTTTACAATACGTGTAATATGTATTCACAAAATGTCCATTTTCTATATGTGTGAACTTCACATCTTTTTTTTTTTTAGTAAGTTTTAGTGCATGATGAGGTGGTGTTTACCTATAGGATCCACCATCTCTTGGACTGGGCACCATTGATGGTATTTATTGGGCCCCACGTTCTTAAGTAAATCTCAATATTGCTTCAAAAAGGTAGCTATGCATATACAGTTTACAGACAGAATGTTAACATATTAAGCAAGAGTGTGACAACTTATCAGTGCTAAATGTGCCATAAAAAAACCCAGCATGTAAAATTCTTAGCTTTGACAAGTGACAACATATCTGGCAAAATGCATTGTAAACCAAATGTAATTTTTAGCTGCAGTAAATTTTAGACAATCAAAATGATGTTAAAATGTGTGTGTTTCTTACAGTCTAGAGGCTGCTTATTCTGATGGAGGAAAACACTGACAGCATCCTTCATGATCACTGAAAGAACTGTTCTCCTTTCTCCTGCCCCACACTGATCTATCTGATCGGTGCAGTGCAGAGGAGAAAGTCACCAGGACTTGCACGGATGTTGCGCATCCTGTGTAGCTGAAAAAACTTCTGCAAGACTAGCCCTTGGACCTCTTTATGAAAAGAAGAACGACACTCCTGATATGTGAGGTGGCATGGATAGGGTCCCAATCAAACAAAGTTGTTGATTAGCCATTGAACCTTTCAGGTCATGTGATCAGTCACATTCCTGGAAGGAATTTCAAGATGTGGTAATGTATACGATGGATGAGTGTACATATATATATATATATATATATATATATATATATAAGTGTTTGTGTGTGTGGAGCTGCATGAGTATATAAGAGAGCTGTTGGTGTATGTAAGAAAGCTGTGTACAAGTATGTAGCAAAACAGTGCGTGTATGTAACAGAGGTGTGAGTGCATACTTCAAAGCTGTAGAAAAGCTATATGTGTTAGAACTGTGTTTGTGTATGGAGGAGAGTTGTGTGTGTATTTCGGAAAATTGCGTGTGTGATAGTAGTAGAGTTGTGTGTATGCAGGAGAGATGTGTGTATGTAGGAAAGAGGGTGGAAACTTATCAATGCTATAGGACCTATGCAAGAACCTAACATGATCAAATTTGACTCATGACAATACAGCTTTAAAAAATGCATTGGCAGCAATTGTACCGATCATCTACTTTCAATGAATTATCAGCAAATTGGTGAAAGTACACCTATTAAAAAAAAAATAACAGCCTCCTCCATATCCCCTCTAGCTGTCCTGTCCATCACCAAGATAGGTGCGTTTTCTGCCATTTTAGGTAGAAGTAATGTTCAACCAATTTGCTTCTAATTTAGACAAAGTAGTAGGAAAGTTTATCAAACAAACTCTACATATGAGCTCTATCTATTTTACAATACGTGTAATATGTATTCACAAAATGTCCATTTTCTATATGTGTGAACTTCACATCTTTTTTTTTTTTAGTAAGTTTTAGTGCATGATGAGGTGGTGTTTACCTATAGGATCCACCATCTCTTGGACTGGGCACCATTGATGGTATTTATTGGGCCCCACGTTCTTAAGTAAATCTCAATATTGCTTCAAAAAGGTAGCTATGCATATACAGTTTACAGACAGAATGTTAACATATTAAGCAAGAGTGTGACAACTTATCAGTGCTAAATGTGCCATAAAAAAACCCAGCATGTAAAATTCTTAGCTTTGACAAGTGACAACATATCTGGCAAAATGCATTGTAAACCAAATGTAATTTTTAGCTGCAGTAAATTTTAGACAATCAAAATGATGTTAAAATGTGTGTGTTTCTTACAGTCTAGAGGCTGCTTATTCTGATGGAGGAAAACACTGACAGCATCCTTCATGATCACTGAAAGAACTGTTCTCCTTTCTCCTGCCCCACACTGATCTATCTGATCGGTGCAGTGCAGGGGAGAAAGTCACCAGGACTTGCACGGATGTTGCGCATCCTGTGTAGCTGAAAAAACTTCTGCAAGACTAGCCCTTGGACCTCTTTATGAAAAGAAGAACGACACTCCTGATATGTGAGGTGGCATGGATAGGGTCCCAATCAAACAAAGTTGTTGATTAGCCATTGAACCTTTCAGGTCATGTGATCAGTCACATTCCTGGAAGGAATTTCAAGATGTGGTAATGTATACGATGGATGAGTGTACATATATATATATATATATATATATAAGTGTTTGTGTGTGTGGAGCTGCATGAGTATATAAGAGAGCTGTTGGTGTATGTAAGAAAGCTGTGTACAAGTATGTAGCAAAACAGTGCGTGTATGTAACAGAGGTGTGAGTGCATACTTCAAAGCTGTAGAAAAGCTATATGTGTTAGAACTGTGTTTGTGTATGGAGGAGAGTTGTGTGTGTATTTCGGAAAATTGCGTGTGTGATAGTAGTAGAGTTGTGTGTATGCAGGAGAGATGTGTGTATGTAGGAAAGAGGGTGGAAACTTATCAATGCTATAGGACCTATGCAAGAACCTAACATGATCAAATTTGACTCATGACAATACAGCTTTAAAAAATGCATTGGCAGCAATTGTACCGATCATCTACTTTCAATGAATTATCAGCAAATTGGTGAAAGTACACCTATTAAAAAAAAAATAACAGCCTCCTCCATATCCCCTCTAGCTGTCCTGTCCATCACCAAGATAGGTGCGTTTTCTGCCATTTTAGGTAGAAGTAATGTTCAACCAATTTGCTTCTAATTTAGACAAAGTAGTAGGAAAGTTTATCAAACAAACTCTACATATGAGCTCTATCTATTTTACAATACGTGTAATATGTATTCACAAAATGTCCATTTTCTATATGTGTGAACTTCACATCTTTTTTTTTTTTAGTAAGTTTTAGTGCATGATGAGGTGGTGTTTACCTATAGGATCCACCATCTCTTGGACTGGGCACCATTGATGGTATTTATTGGGCCCCACGTTCTTAAGTAAATCTCAATATTGCTTCAAAAAGGTAGCTATGCATATACAGTTTACAGACAGAATGTTAACATATTAAGCAAGAGTGTGACAACTTATCAGTGCTAAATGTGCCATAAAAAAACCCAGCATGTAAAATTCTTAGCTTTGACAAGTGACAACATATCTGGCAAAATGCATTGTAAACCAAATGTAATTTTTAGCTGCAGTAAATTTTAGACAATCAAAATGATGTTAAAATGTGTGTGTTTCTTACAGTCTAGAGGCTGCTTATTCTGATGGAGGAAAACACTGACAGCATCCTTCATGATCACTGAAAGAACTGTTCTCCTTTCTCCTGCCCCACACTGATCTATCTGATCGGTGCAGTGCAGAGGAGAAAGTCACCAGGACTTGCACGGATGTTGCGCATCCTGTGTAGCTGAAAAAACTTCTGCAAGACTAGCCCTTGGACCTCTTTATGAAAAGAAGAACGACACTCCTGATATGTGAGGTGGCATGGATAGGGTCCCAATCAAACAAAGTTGTTGATTAGCCATTGAACCTTTCAGGTCATGTGATCAGTCACATTCCTGGAAGGAATTTCAAGATGTGGTAATGTATACGATGGATGAGTGTACATATATATATATATATATATATATATATATATATAAGTGTTTGTGTGTGTGGAGCTGCATGAGTATATAAGAGAGCTGTTGGTGTATGTAAGAAAGCTGTGTACAAGTATGTAGCAAAACAGTGCGTGTATGTAACAGAGGTGTGAGTGCATACTTCAAAGCTGTAGAAAAGCTATATGTGTTAGAACTGTGTTTGTGTATGGAGGAGAGTTGTGTGTGTATTTCGGAAAATTGCGTGTGTGATAGTAGTAGAGTTGTGTGTATGCAGGAGAGATGTGTGTATGTAGGAAAGAGGGTGGAAACTTATCAATGCTATAGGACCTATGCAAGAACCTAACATGATCAAATTTGACTCATGACAATACAGCTTTAAAAAATGCATTGGCAGCAATTGTACCGATCATCTACTTTCAATGAATTATCAGCAAATTGGTGAAAGTACACCTATTAAAAAAAAAATAACAGCCTCCTCCATATCCCCTCTAGCTGTCCTGTCCATCACCAAGATAGGTGCGTTTTCTGCCATTTTAGGTAGAAGTAATGTTCAACCAATTTGCTTCTAATTTAGACAAAGTAGTAGGAAAGTTTATCAAACAAACTCTACATATGAGCTCTATCTATTTTACAATACGTGTAATATGTATTCACAAAATGTCCATTTTCTATATGTGTGAACTTCACATCTTTTTTTTTTTTAGTAAGTTTTAGTGCATGATGAGGTGGTGTTTACCTATAGGATCCACCATCTCTTGGACTGGGCACCATTGATGGTATTTATTGGGCCCCACGTTCTTAAGTAAATCTCAATATTGCTTCAAAAAGGTAGCTATGCATATACAGTTTACAGACAGAATGTTAACATATTAAGCAAGAGTGTGACAACTTATCAGTGCTAAATGTGCCATAAAAAAACCCAGCATGTAAAATTCTTAGCTTTGACAAGTGACAACATATCTGGCAAAATGCATTGTAAACCAAATGTAATTTTTAGCTGCAGTAAATTTTAGACAATCAAAATGATGTTAAAATGTGTGTGTTTCTTACAGTCTAGAGGCTGCTTATTCTGATGGAGGAAAACACTGACAGCATCCTTCATGATCACTGAAAGAACTGTTCTCCTTTCTCCTGCCCCACACTGATCTATCTGATCGGTGCAGTGCAGGGGAGAAAGTCACCAGGACTTGCACGGATGTTGCGCATCCTGTGTAGCTGAAAAAACTTCTGCAAGACTAGCCCTTGGACCTCTTTATGAAAAGAAGAACGACACTCCTGATATGTGAGGTGGCATGGATAGGGTCCCAATCAAACAAAGTTGTTGATTAGCCATTGAACCTTTCAGGTCATGTGATCAGTCACATTCCTGGAAGGAATTTCAAGATGTGGTAATGTATACGATGGATGAGTGTACATATATATATATATATATATATATATATAAGTGTTTGTGTGTGTGGAGCTGCATGAGTATATAAGAGAGCTGTTGGTGTATGTAAGAAAGCTGTGTACAAGTATGTAGCAAAACAGTGCGTGTATGTAACAGAGGTGTGAGTGCATACTTCAAAGCTGTAGAAAAGCTATATGTGTTAGAACTGTGTTTGTGTATGGAGGAGAGTTGTGTGTGTATTTCGGAAAATTGCGTGTGTGATAGTAGTAGAGTTGTGTGTATGCAGGAGAGATGTGTGTATGTAGGAAAGAGGGTGGAAACTTATCAATGCTATAGGACCTATGCAAGAACCTAACATGATCAAATTTGACTCATGACAATACAGCTTTAAAAAATGCATTGGCAGCAATTGTACCGATCATCTACTTTCAATGAATTATCAGCAAATTGGTGAAAGTACACCTATTAAAAAAAAAATAACAGCCTCCTCCATATCCCCTCTAGCTGTCCTGTCCATCACCAAGATAGGTGCGTTTTCTGCCATTTTAGGTAGAAGTAATGTTCAACCAATTTGCTTCTAATTTAGACAAAGTAGTAGGAAAGTTTATCAAACAAACTCTACATATGAGCTCTATCTATTTTACAATACGTGTAATATGTATTCACAAAATGTCCATTTTCTATATGTGTGAACTTCACATCTTTTTTTTTTTTAGTAAGTTTTAGTGCATGATGAGGTGGTGTTTACCTATAGGATCCACCATCTCTTGGACTGGGCACCATTGATGGTATTTATTGGGCCCCACGTTCTTAAGTAAATCTCAATATTGCTTCAAAAAGGTAGCTATGCATATACAGTTTACAGACAGAATGTTAACATATTAAGCAAGAGTGTGACAACTTATCAGTGCTAAATGTGCCATAAAAAAACCCAGCATGTAAAATTCTTAGCTTTGACAAGTGACAACATATCTGGCAAAATGCATTGTAAACCAAATGTAATTTTTAGCTGCAGTAAATTTTAGACAATCAAAATGATGTTAAAATGTGTGTGTTTCTTACAGTCTAGAGGCTGCTTATTCTGATGGAGGAAAACACTGACAGCATCCTTCATGATCACTGAAAGAACTGTTCTCCTTTCTCCTGCCCCACACTGATCTATCTGATCGGTGCAGTGCAGGGGAGAAAGTCACCAGGACTTGCACGGATGTTGCGCATCCTGTGTAGCTGAAAAAACTTCTGCAAGACTAGCCCTTGGACCTCTTTATGAAAAGAAGAACGACACTCCTGATATGTGAGGTGGCATGGATAGGGTCCCAATCAAACAAAGTTGTTGATTAGCCATTGAACCTTTCAGGTCATGTGATCAGTCACATTCCTGGAAGGAATTTCAAGATGTGGTAATGTATACGATGGATGAGTGTACATATATATATATATATATATATATATATAAGTGTTTGTGTGTGTGGAGCTGCATGAGTATATAAGAGAGCTGTTGGTGTATGTAAGAAAGCTGTGTACAAGTATGTAGCAAAACAGTGCGTGTATGTAACAGAGGTGTGAGTGCATACTTCAAAGCTGTAGAAAAGCTATATGTGTTAGAACTGTGTTTGTGTATGGAGGAGAGTTGTGTGTGTATTTCGGAAAATTGCGTGTGTGATAGTAGTAGAGTTGTGTGTATGCAGGAGAGATGTGTGTATGTAGGAAAGAGGGTGGAAACTTATCAATGCTATAGGACCTATGCAAGAACCTAACATGATCAAATTTGACTCATGACAATACAGCTTTAAAAAATGCATTGGCAGCAATTGTACCGATCATCTACTTTCAATGAATTATCAGCAAATTGGTGAAAGTACACCTATTAAAAAAAAAATAACAGCCTCCTCCATATCCCCTCTAGCTGTCCTGTCCATCACCAAGATAGGTGCGTTTTCTGCCATTTTAGGTAGAAGTAATGTTCAACCATTCTAATTTAGACAAAGTAGTAGGAAAGTTTATCAAACAAACTCTACATATGAGCTCTATCTATTTTACAATACGTGTAATATGTATTCACAAAATGTCCATTTTCTATATGTGTGAACTTCACATCTTTTTTTTTTTTAGTAAGTTTTAGTGCATGATGAGGTGGTGTTTACCTATAGGATCCACCATCTCTTGGACTGGGCACCATTGATGGTATTTATTGGGCCCCACGTTCTTAAGTAAATCTCAATATTGCTTCAAAAAGGTAGCTATGCATATACAGTTTACAGACAGAATGTTAACATATTAAGCAAGAGTGTGACAACTTATCAGTGCTAAATGTGCCATAAAAAAACCCAGCATGTAAAATTCTTAGCTTTGACAAGTGACAACATATCTGGCAAAATGCATTGTAAACCAAATGTAATTTTTAGCTGCAGTAAATTTTAGACAATCAAAATGATGTTAAAATGTGTGTGTTTCTTACAGTCTAGAGGCTGCTTATTCTGATGGAGGAAAACACTGACAGCATCCTTCATGATCACTGAAAGAACTGTTCTCCTTTCTCCTGCCCCACACTGATCTATCTGATCGGTGCAGTGCAGGGGAGAAAGTCACCAGGACTTGCACGGATGTTGCGCATCCTGTGTAGCTGAAAAAACTTCTGCAAGACTAGCCCTTGGACCTCTTTATGAAAAGAAGAACGACACTCCTGATATGTGAGGTGGCATGGATAGGGTCCCAATCAAACAAAGTTGTTGATTAGCCATTGAACCTTTCAGGTCATGTGATCAGTCACATTCCTGGAAGGAATTTCAAGATGTGGTAATGTATACGATGGATGAGTGTACATATATATATATATATATATATATATATAAGTGTTTGTGTGTGTGGAGCTGCATGAGTATATAAGAGAGCTGTTGGTGTATGTAAGAAAGCTGTGTACAAGTATGTAGCAAAACAGTGCGTGTATGTAACAGAGGTGTGAGTGCATACTTCAAAGCTGTAGAAAAGCTATATGTGTTAGAACTGTGTTTGTGTATGGAGGAGAGTTGTGTGTGTATTTCGGAAAATTGCGTGTGTGATAGTAGTAGAGTTGTGTGTATGCAGGAGAGATGTGTGTATGTAGGAAAGAGGGTGGAAACTTATCAATGCTATAGGACCTATGCAAGAACCTAACATGATCAAATTTGACTCATGACAATACAGCTTTAAAAAATGCATTGGCAGCAATTGTACCGATCATCTACTTTCAATGAATTATCAGCAAATTGGTGAAAGTACACCTATTAAAAAAAAAATAACAGCCTCCTCCATATCCCCTCTAGCTGTCCTGTCCATCACCAAGATAGGTGCGTTTTCTGCCATTTTAGGTAGAAGTAATGTTCAACCAATTTGCTTCTAATTTAGACAAAGTAGTAGGAAAGTTTATCAAACAAACTCTACATATGAGCTCTATCTATTTTACAATACGTGTAATATGTATTCACAAAATGTCCATTTTCTATATGTGTGAACTTCACATCTTTTTTTTTTTTAGTAAGTTTTAGTGCATGATGAGGTGGTGTTTACCTATAGGATCCACCATCTCTTGGACTGGGCACCATTGATGGTATTTATTGGGCCCCACGTTCTTAAGTAAATCTCAATATTGCTTCAAAAAGGTAGCTATGCATATACAGTTTACAGACAGAATGTTAACATATTAAGCAAGAGTGTGACAACTTATCAGTGCTAAATGTGCCATAAAAAAACCCAGCATGTAAAATTCTTAGCTTTGACAAGTGACAACATATCTGGCAAAATGCATTGTAAACCAAATGTAATTTTTAGCTGCAGTAAATTTTAGACAATCAAAATGATGTTAAAATGTGTGTGTTTCTTACAGTCTAGAGGCTGCTTATTCTGATGGAGGAAAACACTGACAGCATCCTTCATGATCACTGAAAGAACTGTTCTCCTTTCTCCTGCCCCACACTGATCTATCTGATCGGTGCAGTGCAGGGGAGAAAGTCACCAGGACTTGCACGGATGTTGCGCATCCTGTGTAGCTGAAAAAACTTCTGCAAGACTAGCCCTTGGACCTCTTTATGAAAAGAAGAACGACACTCCTGATATGTGAGGTGGCATGGATAGGGTCCCAATCAAACAAAGTTGTTGATTAGCCATTGAACCTTTCAGGTCATGTGATCAGTCACATTCCTGGAAGGAATTTCAAGATGTGGTAATGTATACGATGGATGAGTGTACATATATATATATATATATATATATATATATATATAAGTGTTTGTGTGTGTGGAGCTGCATGAGTATATAAGAGAGCTGTTGGTGTATGTAAGAAAGCTGTGTACAAGTATGTAGCAAAACAGTGCGTGTATGTAACAGAGGTGTGAGTGCATACTTCAAAGCTGTAGAAAAGCTATATGTGTTAGAACTGTGTTTGTGTATGGAGGAGAGTTGTGTGTGTATTTCGGAAAATTGCGTGTGTGATAGTAGTAGAGTTGTGTGTATGCAGGAGAGATGTGTGTATGTAGGAAAGAGGGTGGAAACTTATCAATGCTATAGGACCTATGCAAGAACCTAACATGATCAAATTTGACTCATGACAATACAGCTTTAAAAAATGCATTGGCAGCAATTGTACCGATCATCTACTTTCAATGAATTATCAGCAAATTGGTGAAAGTACACCTATTAAAAAAAAAATAACAGCCTCCTCCATATCCCCTCTAGCTGTCCTGTCCATCACCAAGATAGGTGCGTTTTCTGCCATTTTAGGTAGAAGTAATGTTCAACCAATTTGCTTCTAATTTAGACAAAGTAGTAGGAAAGTTTATCAAACAAACTCTACATATGAGCTCTATCTATTTTACAAAACGTGTAATATGTATTCACAAAATGTCCATTTTCTATATGTGTGAACTTCACATCTTTTTTTTTTTTAGTAAGTTTTAGTGCATGATGAGGTGGTGTTTACCTATAGGATCCACCATCTCTTGGACTGGGCACCATTGATGGTATTTATTGGGCCCCACGT